>NC_080414.1:16277129-16578333 GCF_030265065.1 Corythoichthys intestinalis | reverse complement strand
CAAATTTCATGTTGACAGGCAAATCTGGTATCAGGGGCTAATTTTTTCAAACTTTATAGGACCTTTTTCAATAAAATTTACCCAAAAACAACCATCATCAAACCAAAATGGCTGACTTCCTGTTCAGTTTTGAGCGTGGGTCCTTGAGGCTTTTCTGTGCCCCCTGTTAGAATAAACGTGTCCACCAAATTTGATGTTGATTGGCAAATCTGGTATCAGGGGCTAATTTTTTCAAACTTTATAGGACCTTTTTCAATAAGAAATTACCCAAAAACAACCATCTATAAACTAAAATGGCTGACTTCCTGTTCATATTTTAGCATGGGTCCTTAGACTTTTTTGTGCACCCTGTTAGAGTAAATATGTCCACTAAATTTCATGTTGATAGGCAAATCTGGTATCGGGGGCTAATTTTTTCAAACTTTATAGGACCTTTTCAATCAAATTTATCCCAAAACAACCATCTTCAAACTGAAATAACTGATTTCCTGTTCAGTTTTGAGCATGGGTCCTTGAGACTTTTTTGTGCACCCTGGTAGAATAAACATGTCTACCAAATTTCATGTTGATAGGCAAATCTGGTATCAGGGGCTAATTTTTTCAAACTTTATAAGACATTTTTCAATCAAATTTACCCCCAAAACAATCATCTTCAAACTAAGATGGCTGACTTCCTGTTCAGTTTTGAGCATGGGACTTTTTGTGCACCCTGTTAGAGTAAACATATCCACCAATTTTCATGTTGATAGGCAAATCTGGTATCAGGGGCTAATTTTTTCAAACTTTATAAGACATTTTTCAATCAAATTTACCCAAAAACAACCATTTTCAAACCAAAATGGCTGACTTCTTGTTCAATTTCAAACATGGCTCTAAGAGACTTTTTTATGCATCCTGTTGTGATAAACAAGTCCAGCATATTTCATGTTGATTGACATAACTGGTATCAGGGGCTTAATTTTTCAAACTTTATAGGACCCTTTTCCATGGAATATGCCCCCAAAACATCAATTTTTGAATAAAAATGGCTGACTTTTCTGATGGCTGACATTTTCACCACAGGTTAGAATATAATTTTTTTGTGGTTCAGTGATACTGGTGTCATGGATGAGTTTCTTTTTAAAAATATTTTTCAAATTCTGACCCATGTTTTTTTATTCCCATCCAGCACAACATGCCCTTTTGGAGAATCTCCAGCCACTCGGACCTCATGGCCCTTCACCACGCTCTCGACCTGGAGTACCTGTAGCAACCTCCACCACTCTCTGGCTTCCGCCTTTTCCGGATCCCGCTTCGCTCGGTTCCGGCCGCGGGGAAACCCCGACACAAAAGGCCCGTTGTGCTACCTGTGGCGTCTCATCTTCCAAGAGAAGAGGAGAACGGTCAATGTGCTGACGTTTTGTCACACTTTGTCTTAACGTTTTTTGTTTTTTTTTTGTTCATCGTCGTCCCGAGAGGTGAATTTTACAGCTGTGGTTACTGTGAAAATGGACTTCCTGGACCGGGTTCGTGTTCACGCCCTGTGAGGATGCCCGCTTCCTCCTTCCCCAACACCTCCCCACCAGCGCTTCTTATTTATGAACTCAGTAAGAAGGCGAAAAAAGACTCGTTCCTGAGGAATTTTTGGGCTTTTCTAATTTAAGAAAAATGACAAAAAACTTTATTTACTGAGACAATCCTGTACAGAGGTGGCTTGTTTTGTTTTGTTTTTTCTTTTTTTTTTTTTTTTGTGCGTGTGTAAAAGTTTGTAATCACTGGACTATTCCTTCCTTATATCCATGTGCTCTTGAAAAAGAAGAAAAATGTGGCTTTTTTATTGAACAAAAAAGCTCACAAAAGTGTTGATGATGTGTTCCAAGTTTGTTAAGTAAAGGAAATATGTAGATAAATGCATTTTGAGTGTGTTTTGTCAAGAGAAAATATGAACTCATGGTCCATGGAGTTCCTTTTGAGTCATTGGCTACCATTAACGGCGATAGACGTACAGTCCATTTTAACTAGAAGGGCTGGCAGCGTCTATCGCCGTCAATGGTAGCTAATGCAATACAGTGCTTAACCCCTTCAGACCTAATCATGCTGCTGAAGGACATGACGCGTTCACGTCTCTAAACCAATAAATACACTGAATTTAGTTACTATTGCCATTTCTGGGAGATTGGATGAAAAATCAAACCATGAGGTTTTGCACGCCCTCTTTGCTATTTTTGGCTCTTTGAAAATGGCTGAACAAAAGCAACTTCAAAAAGGATAACGTAAAGTGCTCATTTGTAACCAAAAACACATTAACATTAAAAATAGCCAATAAAAACATGAAATAGCCCCGACCAAAAAATTGCACTTTGTTCTGGTGTTTGAGTAGAGTAAAAATCAGGGCAGATTTTTTGTTTTGCCCGGCAGAAAAAATATGGGTCTGAAGGGGTTAAATTGACAAGGGTGTAGCAAGAATATTTGGGAAAAGTGAAAACCTAGCGGGCCTTTCCACAAGAAAACAAACAAAATAAAATAATGGTTTTCTTATAATAATTGTCCATTATATTATTTTGATTATACATTTAATAAAATATCCATTTACAGAACCTTGAATATCTAAAAAAAAAAAAAAAAAAACCCTTCTGTCACATGGTCACCAGTCACATGGTCAACAGGAAGTCGCATCAGTCACTTTTTTTTTCAATCAGGTTCTACAACAAGGCCAAAAGTAAGTCTTTTCATTTATTTTTCCTCATATTCGATGATGTTATAAAATACTTTTAATATTGTTTTGTTTTAAAATTAATGTAATTAGCGTCAAAATGCTAACTAGCATATATGCCGAGTGTCGTTATATGTGGCCAATTTTTTGCTAAAATCTCAATAAACTAACGTGTTAACTGTCACCATTCTAGATAGCATAAATGCCCGGCCACTATATTTTGCAAATTTTATGTTAAAATCTCAATAAACTGGTGTGTTTACTGTCAACATGCTAATTAGCATAAATGCCAGGTCATTATAGTTGGCAAATTTTATGCTAAAATCTCAATAAACTAATGTGTTTACTATAACCATGCTAATTAGCACAAATGCCAAGTGACCATTTTTAATGTATTTAAATATTTGCCAATTTTATGTTTAAAAACGATACATGAGTTTCACTACAACAATAACATGAACACAAAAGTATTTAATACATCAAAAGTTACAAGCAAATGAATAGATACTCTTGCCATTAAATGAATACAGTGTACAAATGTGTTACGTTTTTTTTTGTTTGTTTGTTTTTTGAAACGAATAGTAATGTACTTATTGGTTCAAAATGCTAATGATCATAAAAGTGCCATACGAATAGTAATGTACTTAATGGTTCAAAATGCTAAGTAGCATAATAGTGCCATGTACAGTATATGGCGGAAAACACTCAGGTGACTCGAAGTTCCGCTCCGAGACCCCCAATTTGGCCAAATTTCAAAATTGTCCGATATGCATGTGTGATACATCATTGGAAAGCTTAAAATCTCAATTTTCTGGGGCAAGAAAATTTTTTAACAGGAGGGCATTTTTTTTTAAAAAATGTCTTTTAAACATCCTATCTGGAGGTGAGAGCGCGCGAAAGCAGAATTACAGACGCCATGACTTTAACGAGATATTATCGCGAACTTACCTTGTTTCGATCCAAAAACTCCATGTAGCATGTATCACTGAGTGTCAAGACACAGATGTGAATGGCCACAGCTGGATTTTGTGGTGATTTTATGGGTGAAACATGGTAATATAACAAGGTTCGCGATGCAGAAATCGCAGACATCAAGGAGTGTTAGAGATGTTCTTTTTCATATATTTACCCTTTTAAACTTTTTTTTTTTCAATTTTCTTTGTTTGGATCGATTATTTATCATCTAACATATTGTAGAAAATGCGACAGTAACAAAAAAAAAATATATATACAATTAGGCGATAGTTATTAGGTAGATAACCGTGACTTTTTACAGATGCCATTTTTTTCATTATGATATAATTTGCTTAAAAGTTTTAAATATGTGAGTGAATAATTTTTTTATGTCTTTTTTTTTTTTTTTTAAACGAAATATGAGACAATTAATGTTTCTAAGCTAAAAACGACAGACATTTTGAATAATAAATGTGATTAATTACCTTCATTTTTTGGCTGGGTTTAAGCAAAAGCAGTTGCGCGACATCTGGGTTTTCAGGGTAAAACGGACAAATTAAAAATAGTTTGGGGGCTTAATGCGCCATGAATCTGCTATGGCAGAATATAGACATATTGTTGGCTGGGATAGGCTCCAGCACCTCCGCGACCCTCGTGAGGAAAAGCGGCATGGAAAATGACTGACTGACTGTTCTATCAAACACAACCGTTGTTCTGGCTTAACATAAAGCAGTTTCCTTTAAAGAGGAGGGCAAGAGCAGAAACTGCTTTTTCAGTCATGTCTGTGTTTTCCGCCATATATTAATTTTAAGCTAACAGCTCAATATACTTATGTATGCTTATTGCTTAGTGCCATCATGCTAATTAGCATCAATGTCATATAACCTTATCTGCAAATTTCATGCTAAAATCTAAAAACCTCTACTTTCAGTGCTGTTACTCTACAATAAAAAGTAATGACATTAGGAAAAACATTGAAGTATAGTAGCTGTTTAGTACTTTTCAAAATTTACAAGGAAATGGATAGTGCACAAATATGTGACTGTTTTTATAAACAAACTAATGTGCCTATGGTGTCAAAATGCCAAATGTTATAAATAATGTAGCCATATTTTCACATTTTGTGTTTAAAAAATTAATTCTGTCCTAGGGCGTAGTTTTGGTCTCAACATTGGTAGGGAAAAAATTACCATAATGCACATAATGCAAATAATGATCCAAATAAGGGTCGGCTAGCTTGACTTTGTTGTTCCTTGTGGAGGCTGGCCTGATCGCAGAATTTTTAGCAGGTTAGCAAGTTTAATGTTATGCTAACCCTGATGCAGTTTGGACTTTCAGTAGCGAAATTAGTGGTGTTTCCCCACACTTCCACAACATTGACGTCTTTTTACATGACTTACAGTGGCTGCCCCCCCCCCCCCCCCCCCCCCCCCCAAAAAAGTAATATCCCTCCTCTCCGAAGGGGGCGGAGAAGGCGGCATGTTGTCGACATGAGTTTGTGTCAGTATGTGTGTGTGTCTTTGTGGCGGGAGGGGGGGGGCTTCAACTCATCAGCCAACCAAACATTGGTTTGAGGGGGGGGGGGGGGGGGGCAGCACATTCAGCAAGTGAAAAGGGATAAATGGGAGTCTGAATATAATGAAAATAATTCACTTAACTACCATTACAACATATGGGAAGAAAATCTAAATTACCTAGATAACTGAATTATTTATATAGTGCAAATAAGGTTACTTAAAAGTTGGTGGGGACAATTTGAGCATCCTGAAAAGTTCCTAGTGTTATGTCCCTACCGTCAGTATGCAAACCTACGCCCTTGATTCTGTCGCTTTCAGTTCTATTATTTAAATGTTTCACAACCAATGATTTTAACATAAAACTTTCGGTTTAGCATATATTTAGCATTTTTAGAGGAATTATTATTGTTGTTATTTAAGAGAATAGAACAAGATATGAGTTAGCATAATTTCAGGGCCCTTTCGCAAGCTAGTTTTGTTTAGAATCGATAAAATAAAACACTGTTGTTATTTTAAATTAACAGCTAGCACGAGGCAGTCGCGTACCGACTCCGACACGTGTCACGAGTCGGTTAATCCCTCCAGGAAGCAAATAGAAACTGGAGCTGGTGGACGTCTAGACCAAATAACAGGCCTACATGCTAATCCCGTCTATTTAAATCAAATGCTGAGTGGTTTTCAAGTGTCTCATCGCTATTTATAATCCAGGATTTGACATTCTGTTCATACGCAGAGATAGAACTGCAAAAAAATTAATTTGTTCGTCAGGTAAGTATCGTGCGGCGTAAAAGCATCAACAGTCACAGCTATGCTACAACATGTAACACAAGCCGAAGTGGGGACAGCCAAAACCGCACGGGAGAATTAAACATGGAATGTTTTTTACAGCCGCACTGTGTTCAATATGTCCATCCATTGTATTTTTTTTTTTACATGGAATGAGGACGGTTGGCCGGGTGAAGTGAGAGTGCCTGCCAGGTCCGGACAAAGTAGTCAGGCTGGACAAACCGCCGGAATGCACTAGCACAATGAAGACTAATGTGCCCTCGCCGCACCCGAGCCCCCCACTTCCGAACAGCTGAAAGATTGTCCAGAATGACTGCCACTGAGCGTCTATCTCCGCAAGTCAAAAACCGGAGGTGGGTTGTCCAAGATTGATTTTTCTGTTGATTGGTCTTTTTGGTGCCACTGTGACAAACTTGCTTGGCAGACAAATATAATAGCAATGATGGATTGGGCATCATTTTTGTGCCGTGAATGTTTTTGATTTTTAAATATTTTTTGTGTTCTGACAAAGAAAAATAACTTTCTTGGCAGAAAGAAAATGTATTACATTCTATTGCTTTTTTTTGTGCAATCCTGACACCTCATTGCCCCAAAACAAGTATGAATACATATTCATGAATAAAATAAAATGTTGTTAGACAGCACATATTGAACTGTTGGTGTTTTACTGAACAACAGCAGTAAGAACGCTCAACTTTTTATCTGAAAAAAAAAAAAAAAAAATTTTGACAAGCTAATTTTGAAAACAAACATTACCGTATTGGCCCGAATATAAGACGTTTTTTTTTTTTGCATTGAAATAAGACTGAAAAAGTGGGGGTCGTCTTATATTCGCGGTCTAGACATTATACCCATTCACGACGCTAGATGGCGCCAGATATCATTGAAGCTATGTTCTGTCATTACAGATCTCAGCTACTCTCAAGTTTAACCAGTTTGCATTATTTTATTGCAATGTTTTTCCTTATTCAGATTTGTTTCAAGATTACAGTTACATTTAGACTTCACTTTGATGGTTAATGCAGTTATTGCAATTTTGATGTTTTATCACAATAGATTGGTTTATTTACATTTTAAAAATCAGAAGCCATTCATTTACGGATGTGATTGCACTTTAGTTTACATATTTAAATGTTCAGATATTTTGATTTGAATGAGGCAAAATAACATGCTTTTTCTCTCAAATATACTGGTAAAATAATTTGTTTCAGATGCACAGTAATTATTTTCTGTATAAAAATTAATTTGGTATTCAAAAACTCTTTTTTTCAAACTTGAGTCTTGAAAAAGAGGGGGTCGTCTTATAATCAGGGCCGTCTTATATTCGGGCCAAAACGGTATTTCAAACAAAACACAAAAAGCAACACTAGGTATCTTTTTAACCTGTATAAAATATTTTTATAACATTTGTGATTAGAGGCGTGCGAAATTTCCGATTCTTAGATTATTCGCGATTTGGCCGTGGTAGATTCGAGAACGATTCACAAACATTCAAATTCCGATTATAGAGTCATACCAGGTAAATCGGAACTAAAACACAGTCAGTGCGGTCTTCGGGACGCAATGAAGAACGGACCGAGAGTAAATACCATGTTCAACTCATGCCGCTAGATTAGGGCTGCATGTATCCATTATTTTAGTAGTCGACTAATCGATGAACTAGTTAGTTCGAATAATCGAGTAATCGGATAAGGAACATGAAAAATTAAAATACCTGGGATGAGCCTCAAGCGGTATTAAAAAAAAAAAAAAAGAGGATCCATGTACAACAAAAGAACAATTGGCTAAATTACATAGCAAAAGTCCGCTAGCTTAAATGCTATAAAATACTAACGTTTTTCTTTTGGACAATGCTCCTAACAAATGGTTCAGACTCATATTCCCACAAAAAATGACTAAATATACCTTTTAACTAAATTACGAATGCATTAAAAAACATTAGTCCAAACAAAAACTTAGCTTACGTTGGTCTTAACAGGGAGAAGTTGGATTCAGCCATGTAAAATGAAGCAGACCCGAGGGCTGTGTTTCCACCCAAATCTATAAAACTAAATGTAAACACTTTCAAAGTAAACCATTATAATGCCACTTTAATTAAACGAATACTCGAAGCTACAAAATGTAATTCAAATATTTTTTTTCATATCGAATGCTCGAGTTAATCGATTAATCATTGCAGCACTACGCTAGATAAAAAAACAATAATACCTGACTGCGGCCGACAGCTGCTACAAACAATGCCCAGTTGCTAGTTGCTACAAACATACAGCCAAATACGGCTACGGTAGATATCACGTATATGTAGAACTAGATGCGAAATGACAGACGACGGCGGCGTTAGAACCTGTATAGAGAACTACAGTGCCTTGCAAAAGTAATCGGCCCCCTTGAATCTTGCAACCTTTCGCCACATTTCTGGCTTCAAACATAAAGATATGAAATTTAATTTTTTTGTCAAGAATCAACAACAAGTGGGACACAATCGTGAAGTGGAACAACATTTATTGGATAATCTAAACTTTTTTAACAAATAAAAAACTGAAAAGTGGGGCGTGCAATATTATTCGGCCCCTTTACTTTCAGTGCAGCAAACTCACTCCAGAAGTTCAGTGAGGATCTCTGAATGATCCAATGTTGTCCTAAATGACCGATGATGATAAATAGAATCCAAATGTGTGTAATCAAGTCTCCGTATAAATGCACCTGCTCTGTGATAGTCTCAGGGTTCTGTTTAAAATGCAGAGAGCATTATGAAAACCAAGGAACACACCAGGCAGGTCCGAGATACTGTTGTGGAGAAGTTTAAAGCCGGATTTGGATACAAAAAGATTTCCCACGCTTTAAACATCTCAAGGAGCACTGTGCAAGCCATCATATTGAAATGGAAGGAGCATCAGACCACTGCAAATCTACCAAGACCCGGCCGTCCTTCCAAACTTTCTTCTCAAACAAGGAGAAAACTGATCAGAGATGCAGCCAAGAGGCCGATGATCACTCTGGATGAACTGCAGAGATCTACAGCTGAGGTGGGAGAGTCTGTCCATAGGACAACAATCAGTTGTACACTGCACAAATCTGGCCTTTATGGAAGAATGGCAAGAAGAAAGCCATTTCTCAAAGATATCCATAAAAAGTCTCGTTTAAAGTTTGCCACAAGCCACCTGGGAGACACACCAAACATGTGGAAGAAGGTGCTCTGGTCAGATGAAACCAAAATTGAACTTTTTGGCCACAATGCAAAACGATATGTTTGGCGTAAAAGCAACACAGCTCATCACCCTGAACACACCATCCCCACTGTCAAACATGGTGGTGGCAGCATCATGGTTTGGGCCTGCTTTTCTTCAGCAGGGACAGGGAAGATGGTTAAAATTCACGGGAAGATGGATGCAGCCAAATACAGGAACATTCTGGAAGAAAATCTGTTGGTATCTGCACAAGACCTGAGACTGGGACGGAGATTTATCTTCCAACAGGACAATGATCCAAAACATAAAGCCAAATCTACAATGGAATGGTTCAAAAATAAACGTATCCAGGTGTTAGAATGGCCAAGTCAAAGTCCAGACCTGAATCCAATCGAGAATCTGTGGAAAGAGCTGAAGACTGCTGTTCACAAACACTCTCCATCCAACCTCACTGAGCTCGAGCTGTTTTGCAAGGAAGAATGGGCAAGAATGTCAGTCTCTCGATGTGCATAACTGATAGAAATATACCCCAAGCGACTTGCAGCTGTAAATGGAGCAAAAGGTGGCGCTACAAAGTATTAACGCAACGGGGCCGAATAATATTGCACGCCCCACTTTTCTTTATTATGACAATAAATCCTCAAGATGGCATTTACATTATTAACATTCTTTCTGAGAGAGGGATCCACGGATAGAAAGACTTGTAATTCTTAAAGGATAAATGTGACTTTGTATATTGTGACTAAATATTGCCATCTAGTGTATTTGTTGAGCTTTCAGTAAATGATACTGTAGCCATTTAACTGTTCTGCCCAAATGCATAATGGGAAGTGCAACCATGACTGTGCGTAGTGGTACCAATTGATATATCTTCTCTGCGTTGGGAAATAACATAGTAATTGATCTTTTTCTTAACACCCTACCTTTCTTCCCCACATTGCTTCCCATGATATTTCTAATCGTAGGGAGAGGGATTGTAAGGCTTTAGCCAATTTAAAAAAAAAAAAAGGCTCCAAAGGCTGCCAAAATTCACTCTACTCATTTTGCGCTGCCTTTTAGCTCTATATAAAGGTAAAACGGCGCCATTACAGATTGAACGTGACAATGCGTGAGTGGGTCGTGCAGCGCATGCGTTAACTGCGTAAAATATTTTAACGTGATAAATTTTTAAAAAATTTAATTACCGCCGTTAACGGGATAAATTTGATAACCCTACCTTAAGCCTAAACTTAAGACTCTGGATGGGTGTAAGATATTATATCTGTAACGTTAAATACAATTAGAAAATGATATAATTTAAAAAGAAATACATATATATATATATTATAAAAAAAGGCATGTCCGATATTTTTTGCCGATTCCGAAACTTTGAAGATGATGTGAGTCAGTACATTTGTATTTTTTTTTTTTTTTTTTTGTGGCAGGGTTCATGCCACCCTCCTCAAAGTTAGTGGGTCGTGCAGCGCATGCGTTAATTGCGTAAAATATTTTAACGTGATAAATTTTTTAAAAATTTAATTACCGCCGTTAACGGGATAAATTTGATAACCCTACCTTAAGCCTAAACTAAAGACTCTGGATGGGTGTAACATACTATATCTGTAACGTTAAATACAATTAGAAAACGATATAATTTAAAAAAAAAATATATATATATATATATATATATATTTTTTTTTTTTTTTTTAAAAAGGCATGTCCGATATTTTTTGCCGATTCCGATACTTTGAAAATGATGTGAGTCAGTACATTAGTAGTTTTTTTTGTTGTTTTTTTGTGGCATGGTTCATGCCACCCTCCTCAAAGTTAATTAGTGCCCGTGAAAGCAATAGAGAAAAGACCCCCACAAGATATAAAAGTGGTGTCATTCAACTAATTGTCAGTCGACATATTATTACAAATAAAGGTGGAATCTCTAGGCACCTAACATTTCGATTACGATTACGATTCAAAACCCCCCTCAACCAAACTAATATTTCAGTATCAAGTTAACAGTTAAAAACAGTAAAGAAAATATGTAAGTCCCAATTCTCTATAAGCAGCTTTAAACTAGGGCTGTCCCAAACGACTAATTTTCTCCCGATTAGTCAGCCGACTATTTTTACGATTAGTCGACTAATCTATTTTAAAAAAAAAAAAAAAAAAAATTTTTTTTTTTTTACTAATTTAGCAATGAAATTTTTGTTGACGCTTATCAATTCACAAAAAAATATTGGAACACTTAAATTATTTATTAAAGTACAAATAAACACGTAAATAACAATAATAAATCACAAATAAACAATGAGTTCAAATGCTGGTAGAATTAACTAGTGCAAAACAATGGAATGTAAACAGATTCAGAACACTGACTTCGCCTTTCCAACATGATTCAAAACAATTCTTAAAAAAACACTTAGCCTTAATATTATAATATAGTACTATATATAATAGTTTTATAATAATTATAATAATTATTCATTGCCAATCAGATTTTTCATAAAGGTGTCATTTTAAAGGTATTCTTAGTGTAGAATCTAAATTCTGAAGTATGCGGGATTAACTCCTGAAATCGTTATTTATATGACGTACATGACATGCTTTTATTTTGAAATGTTCACCGGAAGTACGTTCGCTAAACCGCTAACCGGAAGTACGTTCGCTAAACCGCTAACTTCAGCTTTACACTCCGCAAAAAAAGCACTTTTTGTCATTGCATGTGTTAATAATAGATTTTTTTGCCATTTTTTTCGTTTGCAAATGCTGTTAACCAGCGATTTTTCATGTTTAAAATGTCACCTTATAACCGCAAGTTTGCTTTCACGAGACGACTGCCAGTGTTTCATAGCAGGCTAAAGTACCGGTAGGTTGCCTTTTTCCCCCCATTCACCTCAGTGTAGCAATGCTAACGTTACAGTGTTTAATATAGATGTGTTTTCTTATTTTATATGTCTGAACTTTAATTCTACAGCGTGTTGATAAGAGAAAGGAGTCTCACATGCCATCAGCACGCACGCACCAATGTATGCACGCACGCGCGCAGCAATAAAAGGCAGCCGTGAAAATTACCGCCCTCATTTTTATTTGCCTCGCGATAAATGGACTCATTGCATATCGCGACAGGCTTAGCAACTTCAATAAAACATGTCGTTAGTTAGTTAGATGGACTTACAAACTGGGCGACGGCGCTTGAGGTGTTTATTCACGGCCGACGTGCAGCATAGCTTAGCATAGAAGAGACAAGACAGAAAGAGTGTACCTTCCTTTGTTTCTTTGAAATAAGTCAATGTTTTGGACACTCTGGTGCGCTTCTTTTGGCTTTGTGCCGCTTTCCCCGCTTGCATACAGAGCGGGTCCGACATTCTGAACTTTCCACGCATATATATTTTTTAACCCTTTATTAACCGTCGACGGGATGTTGCGCTCGTCGACGGATTTACGTCATCGATGACGTCGACAATGTCGACTAGTCGGGACAGCTCTACTTTAAACTACATTCAATTAATTTTAATGTTGTGAATCAACTAGGCATGTGCCGGTATGAGATTTTGACGGTACGATAACCGTGAGCAAAAATACCGCGGTTTCACGGTATCACGGTATTGCAATTATAGCTCCAAAATGTGTTGAGATGTATGGGTTAAAAAAAAAAAAAATTTTTTTCCTTTGAACAGGATTTTTTTTTTTCAGAACATAGTTGCAAATTGGAATATGAATGTATTGTTAAAATAAAAAAAATATCAAAAAAAACAAACAAATATTTTAAATAAAATTAAAATATAACGTAGACTATACCCACAGCCGCAGCTCAAGTTGCTCAAGTTTAGAACAAAATAATTTCTATTAAAAAAATTAAAACTCTTCTGAATATAATTTTTAAAAATTTATACTGCATAATTTTTTTTAGGACTGAAAAGCTCAAGTGAAGTTTCGCCATTTTCAGCCACTGTGTCAACTCTAGTCTACATGATGTCATGTCTTTGTGTTAGAAAAAACAAAGAATTCAAAAGTTAATAAGTTAGTTAAAAATGTATAAGTTAATTAAAATGTAAATATTGTTGTGGAAAGGTTTCATCTTGGAAAAAAAAAAAATCATTGGGAGTGAGACCTCTCCTTGATCCAGCGAACGTGGATTTGTGCTTAGGGCAAGATCATCTTTCCACAATTAACGATCTTTGATGTTATGCCTTTTTTCCCCCTTCATTCAAGGGAATCAAGCTTGTTTTCTCACTCTGCGGCTGTAACACTCGACGAAGTTGCTCTCCCAGCTAAGCCTAGGCTAACATTCGTCTTTTATAAGCTTTTAGTTAGTTTGTATATCGAATTTCAAAGGAAAATATGTGTTTTGTTTTTGGCGAACTTTTTCATAGTGCTAATCTGTTTAGCTACTCACACATGGAAAAATACAATTGTACAACGTTTTAAATGTATTCATTTTGTATATTCCACTTACCACGAGAGCTCAATAAATTGAAGAAAAGAGCGCCTTATGTTTGGAGTATTTGTTTAGGGTTCGCTGGCTGTTTAGCCGATAGTCACTTTCACACACAGCAACAAACGGGAGGGGGTGAGCGCTGCCGCGCCACGCCACGCCACTTCTGGCTGCATTTTTGACACATGAAAAATGGCGAATACCGTACTACGATCTGACGGAAAATTTTAGCGGTTTTGAAACCGCGACGTTTTCACACCACGGTAAACCGTGAAACCGGGAACCGGCACATGTCTAGAATCAACCATTAAAGTTGTTAAAATTGCTCCTGTTATTCCATAATATCACTTCTGTCTACTTTCGACATGTCAAAGTTTTAAAACTGTTTCATCATTTAAAGATAGATTCAAGTCAAGATTTTGCCGATTTAGGAGTATTAATTTTAGATAAAAAGTTAATTAGGTTCGCTACAACAGAGCCTTCTAGACAAGTCTACTGCTTTAAGATGGCGGTTTACTAACGTCTGCAAGTCTGTCATTTCGCATCTACAGTGCCTTGCAAAAGTATTCGGCCCCCTTGAACCTTGCAACCTTTCGCCACATTTCAGGCTTCAAACATAAAGATATAAAATTTTAATTTTTTGTCAAGAATCAACAACAAGTGGGACACAATAGTGAAGTGGAACAAAATTTATTGGCTAATTTAAACTTTTTTAACAAATAAAACTACTATATGTTGAATGTATATAATCGTCCGAGTTTTATTCATTTTTTTCTTAATGCATTGCCAAAATGTATATGATCGGGAAAAATTATCGGGAATGATTGGAATTGAATCTAGAGCAAAAAAAAAAGCAATCGGATCGGGAAATATCGGGATCGGCAGATACTCAAACTAAAACGATCGGGATCGGATCGGGAGCAAAAAAACATGATCGGAACAACCCTACTTTATGGCATACGTCACTCGTTATGAAGACGAAAATCAATGCGTGCGCGAATTCTGCAAAAATGGCAGAGCAACAAGAGACAAAAAGTTTTGTTTGAGGAGGGAAAAAACGCAAGCTACCAGGATATACAGAATAAACATTTGCCCGGCTTTCTCTCGGTGACATGACGCCTCCTCACCCTCTCAACCGAACTCGAGTTCGGGTGGGGTGGGGGGTTAGCCACACTAAGCCACAGTTTGCTAACCGTCATATGCTATTGTTTATCCACAACTAAGGTAATGAATCACCTTATTATTATTCATCCATCACACAGCCACTGGAAACAGAAATGTTAATTCATCTGCAGGCGACCGGGAGATTGATTTTTGATTGACTGATTATTTTATGACACTACGGGTGTGCGCTGGTCCTCGTGGGAAACCCAGCGCTGGGCCTCATGAGAAACGCAATCTTCCTTATGGCAAAACACTACCGCTTTTGTCCACCGGCATCGCTAAAGTGGACCAAAACTGAAAAAGTTACATCGTGTTGCTTTAAATATATTTTGTGCGCTCTAACAAAGAAAATAAAAAAAATAATAATTAAAAATAACTAGGGCTGTCAAAATTATCGCGTTAACGCGCGGTAATTAATTTTTTAAATTAATCACGTTAAAATATTTGACGCAATTAACGCACGTCCCGCTCAGAAAGTATTCTGCCTTTTGTTAAGTTTTACAGCAGGGCTTTTTGTGCTGTCCAACAGCGAACTCTTGTGGTCGCTTTGCGACATGGTTTATTGTTTTCTTGCCAGTTCATTATGGCTGCACGACGTCTCGGGCTGATAATGTTGTGCTTATATGATCCTTGGACAAGATTTGTCCGTAAGTATGGTTGTTGTAAAGAATGTACATATTATGTTAGTAAGCTAAATGTTATATTTTTTGTATGAGACGCTTTTTGTTTATGTTTAGTGAACCTGTATAGCGTGATAAGCTAACGTTGTTGCTAACAATGCAATGCTTGTGTACTTTTTTTTTTGTAGTTTTACGACGGTCTAAAGAGGACAATGGTTTGAGGCCATTTTAATAATAAATCAGATGAAAAAGGAAGAAGTCTAATTATTAAGGCGTCATTCACTAGCTGTCTAGCTTTGGAAAAAGTAGACGCTTCGGAGTGAGGACAGCATAGACAGATTTAAATGACAGTAGAGTGAAATGCCCACTACACTCCTCATGTACCGTATGTTGAATGTATATATATCCATCTTGTGTCTTATCTTTCCATTCCAACTATTTATTTTACAGAATATATGTATAGTTTACAGAAAAATATGGCATATTTTATAGATGGTTTGAATTGCGATTAATTGCGATTAATTACGATTAATTAATTTTTAAGCTGTAATTAACTCGATTAAAAATTTTCATCGTTTGACAGCCCTAAAAATAACTATAACAAACATTTCATTGTCCCAATCTTACAAACCAACATTTTTACCCTTGCAGAATTCCCAAAAAGGTCCAATGTTGGGCATTCCTGACACCAGGACATCTCAGCCACCATAAAAGAGCACAAGTACAATAAACAAGCCAATGGTGATTTACTAGCTGGCCCAGACACTGATTTCATGCAGATTTCCTCAGCGGGGGCCTCTGGCTGTGCATCACAATTGAACTTAGATTGTGTTACATGCATATCAAACCTCCCTTGGACAACACGATCTGCCACATCTTTCTTTATGACCTATTAATAGGCCTCCTTTTTGTTGGCTAATGTGTCGCCACTTTATTAGGGGGTGGTAGCGTGGGGGAATTAGTGCCCGCCGGCAGATGTTGGCAAATCTAGACAGAAAGAAAACGCCAATGAGCAGTGGCGTTCCTAACTTACATGGTGCCCTGGGCGACGAGACACTCAAAATTAATATCTCCATATCTATAAAACGATAACAGCACAGACAATTTTTTTAATAGCACAAACGTAGCATAAACGAATGGTACCATTTCGGGTCCATTTTGCAATAAATGGGGGGCTTCGTGATGTCATCACTCGAAATATCTCAATATTTCAAAAACGATACCAGCTAAAACGAAAAACTGCAGCACAAACCAGCACAACTGAAGCACAAACAATTGACACCATTTTTAATCAAAATGGGGGGCTGGTTGATATATCAATATACTGTATTTTTAAATTGCATATGGTATTAGACTGCATTGTATGTAGTGTATTGATATTAGGGGTGTGACAATATATCGAAATGGTGATATATCGTGATACTTTGCATCCCAAAAGGTTATCGATACGCTCATGCCAAGAATCGAGATATTGTTTTGAAAAGGTATCAATGTTTTAAAAAAAAAAAAGAAGAAGAAGAAGAAGAAGAAGGAACCAACAAGTTGCTACCAAAATCTTACTACATAATAGTGTTTCAGTTAACTCAATGGCAGCCATTGACAGTCACTTTTTCCGATTTTCAGGGCATTTACAGGTCACTTTCTATTCATTTTAGGGCATTTACAGATAACTTCCTTTTGAGTTTAAGTCACTACCTATTCATTTGGGAATTCCCGGCTCACTTCCTGTTCTGTAACCCAAAATCAACAGGAAGTGCCCATAAAATGCCCCCAAATCAACAGGAAGTGACTGAAAATCAACAGGTAATAACCTAAAATGGCCCAAAATCACCTCCTTGCCTGGCATTAATTGGCTGCCACTGATGTCTATAGACGTGGGAGGGGCCTGTTTGAAGTGGGAGGGGTTCATTTGCTGCCACCCTCCCAGTTCAAATGGACAGGACATAAACTTGCAGCAGAAGGATGAATATAGCTTGTTTTTTCTGTTAATTAGTTTTTTGTAGTATGATTTCCTGACCAATGTATCGATAATCGCTGTATTGCTATATCGTGAGATCATCGTTATCGTGAGCTTCATATCAGAAATCGTATCGTATCATGGGGTACCAAGAGGTTCCCACCCCTAATTGATATAGTTCAAATGTGCCCCGAACAGAGTTTTAATTTCAAATAATGTACTCCTGACTACAACTGAGCATTGTTACAGGTAAGAAAATATTTGTTTTTGTTCGATTTTGCCACTGTTCACTGAAATAGCCTATTTCAATAATAAGTACAACAAGGGCCACTCAGAAGTTGTTAGTTAGGTGTATCATGCTTCCGCACCGGTTCAAAGGCCTTTCTGGCTGGTGCAGGACCACGGGGTACTGTAGTTGCAGTTTTGCCAGAGCCATACTTATCCAAATACCAGAATTTCCCTAGACTGAAGAACACCAGTAATAGCGACGGTCTGGTTGTTCCTAAGTTCCCACTGCATGTTCCAAATGTTGGCCCTCATAGCAACTCTCATCAACCATACATTGAGGAAAATAAGTATTTGAACACCCTGCAATTTTACAAGTTCTCCCACTGAGAAATTATGGGCGAATTTTAAATTTTCATGGTAGTTGCTTGTCAACTGTGAGAGACCATCTAGAAAAAATCCAGAAATTACAGTGTATGAGATTTTAACAATTTATTTGTATTATACTGCAAGATAAGCAGGCACCTTAGCACAATGTCACTTACAGCTACAAATCAAGACAGTAATCTTGACATAGTATTGACTCAGACCTAAAATTTGATAGCCTTCTAAAGTCCGTCACTAAATCTGCTTATTACCACCTAAAAATATAGCCAAAATTAAGGGGCTTCTGACTCAACAAGACATGGAAAAACTTATGCATGCATTCATTTTCAGTAGATTGGACTACTCCAACAGTATATTTACAGGTCTTGATAAAAAATCAGTCAGGAAGCTGGAGGTAGTACAGAATGCTGCAGCCAGAGTCCTCACAAATACAAGGAAACTGGACCACATTACACCGGTTTTGGAATCGTTACACTGGCTTCCAATGAGTCAAAGGATAGACTATAAAATACTACTCTTCGTCTACAAAACACTTAATGGCCTTCGACCAAAATACATGCTTGATTTGTTAGATTCCTATGAAACAATTAGACCCCTAAGGTCGTCTAGAACCGGTCTCCTGTATGTTCCAAGAACAAGAACCAAGCAGGGTGAGGCAGCATTTAGTTAATATGCTCCTCACCTCTGGAAAAAGTTACCTGAAGGTCTGAAGTATGCTCAAACTGTTAGCTCCTTTAAATCAGGGCTACAACCGTTTTTGTTCAGCACAGCATATCCATAACTGCCTATATATTTCAGGTCATTTGCTTTCCATTCCTCTTGTGCTTTATCTCCATTGCTGATTTCAATTATTGTTATTTACTTTTTTAAAAATTCTATTCTTGATTAAATGCGTTTTTTATGAATAATTTTATTTCCTGTTTCGATTGTCTTTGATTTTGCGTTCTATTGATTTAATGTGACTTTTCTGATCTTCATGTGATGTAAAGCAGTTTGAATTGCGTTGTGTTGAATTGTGCTGTATAAATAAATTTGCCTTTCCTTGCCTTCTTACAAATAAGTATTTGAACACCTGACTGATTCATTGTTAATATTTGGTATAGTAGCCTTTGATTACAATTACAGGGGTCAAACGTTTCTTGTAACTTTTCACCAGGTTTGCACAGACTGCAGCAGGGTTTTTGCGCCACTGAGCTACACAGATCTTTGGATCAATCAGGTTTCTGGGCTGTCACTGAAGAACACGGAGTTTGAGCTTCCTCCGAAGATTTCCTATTGGGTTTAGGTCTGGAGACTGGCTAGACCCCTCCAGAATCTTGATATGCTTTTTACGAAGCCACTTCTTGGTTATTCTGGCTGTCTGCTTTGGGCCATTGTCATGTTGGAAGACCCTGTTACAACCCATTTTCAATGCTCTAACTAAGGGAAGGAAGCTATTCCCCAAAATCTCACAATACATGGCCCTGGTCACCTTCTCCTTAATACAGTCCAGTCGTCTAGTCCAGGGGTGGGCAAACTATTCCACAAAGGACCGCAGTGGGTGCGGGCTTTTGTTCATACCCATCATGAGGACAGCCTTTCACCAATCCAATTTCTTACAAGTGCAATCAGTAGATTGCAGTCAGGTGCTTCTATTTTCCACTGATACCTCATTGGCTAAACTGTCTGTGCTGAATAAGTTGGAACAAAGACCAGGACCCACTGCGGCCCTCGAGGACCGGTTTGCCCACCTCTGGTCTAGTCCCATATGTAAAAAAACACCCCCAAAGCATGATGCGACCGTAGGGATGGTGTTCTTAGGATGGTACTCATTATTGTTCTTTCTCCAAACACTACGAGTGGAATTAAGACCAAAAATTTCCATTTTGGTCTCATATGACCACATGACTTTCTCCCATGACTCCCTGGATCATCCAAATGGTCATTGGCAATCTTAAAAGGGGCCTGGACATGTGCTGGTTTAAGCAGGGGAGTCTTCCATGCCATGCATTATTTTAAACCATCAAGTCTTGGCAATTGCCCTGTAACCCTGTCCAGCCTTTTAGAGGTCTACAATTCTGTCTCTGGTGTCTTTGCACAGCTCTTTGGTCTTGACCATGATGGGAATTGGAGTCTTCCGGATTGTATTGGGTGGACAGGTGTTTATATGCAGTTAACCACCTCAAACAGGCCAAAAAGTCAGACTAAAAAGTCCACATCCACTCCACTTATTCGTTGGACTTTTTAAAGGCGTCTAACAAGTGTTTGGGGCTCACAATTCTTGATAATAGACCCGTGTTCAAATACGTATTTGCAGCAGTATTATGCAAATAAATTGTTAAAAAATCATACACTTTGATTTCTGGATTTTTCTTTCCTTTAGATTTTCTCCCACAGTGGACAAGCACCTACCATGAACATTTCAAACCCTCCCATCATTTCTAAGTGGGAGAACTTGCAAAATCGCAGGGTGTTCAAATACTTATTTTCCTCACTGTATTTATGTAGACTACACCTTAAAAATTTGAAGAATATGCTGTAAGTGAACACTTGAAAGAATAGTGAAAAAGTCCTGGTAGTGCAATGGTGATGCTAAGGAAGCCGAAGAGGGGGTGTCTCAACGGGGGACAGATCTGCTAACCATCAGTGGCTGCTTTTCCCAGCTCACCATCCCCCACATTTGAAGGGGGGCTTTGTGTACCTGCACCACAGACAGGATCTTGGAATTTTTAGAGGAACAGGAAACCGACGCTACCCTTTGCTAGTGCTGCCCACATGTCTCTGTTGACGCTACATCGATAAATATAGCAGAGCATGATAAAGAATGAAGGAAAAATTTCATGGTTATTGTTGGAAATAGTTTTATTTGTATCTAGTATCCAAGAAGCAACTATTTCCTGGGAAACATAAACAACAGTCCAAGGCGGTTGTTCTTGCCGATCTGACAAATCAAAACGAGTATCCTTTTCATTTTGAATGATATTACATTAGTATCAGTACGAGTCAAACTCAGGATCAGATTTTCCATAGACTCAAAATAATAGAGGTTTACCAAATTCCAAGATTATACCAGAATCAGTTTCTATACACCAAAGCAGTGTGGTGCCAGACTTGCCAAATTCTCAAGTCATGTTTGTACCAGAATTCCAGAATCTCTTTGGTACTAATGTTTCTTATTTCCCAAACTCCTTCTCAACATTCTGACTCTTGATGTGCGCTTTCATGGCTTCGGTCCCAGCCGTCACCCACCTAGGGAGTATGTCATACGTTTTGAATGTACGGTACTGGGAATCCATGAGGTTGACGCCATCCTCTGCAGCCTTCTTGCCAACATAGAGGCGGTACTCTTCAGGGATCCCGCAGTTGTAGAAATCTTGCAGCCGCTCCGCTTTCAACTCGTTCAGCCACTTGTCCTTCTGTATCCATTTGGCTTTGGTACGAATGAAGTCAGTGAGCGTCTTGTGACGTTTGATTTGGGCTGCCTCCTCGCGTTCCTTCACCTGTAAGGTTGCAAAATTGCAGGAATTTGCACATTTAGAAACTGTGAATCCACGGGAAATTTATCAATGATAGGAAATAGAGATGTCCCGATCGATCGGCAGGTCCGATCACGTCATTTTCAAAGTATCGGAATCGGCAAAAAAATATCGGCCATGCCTTTAAAAAAAATGTTTTTTAACATTTTTTATTAGATCGTTTTCTAATTGTATTTAACGTTACAGACATAATATGTTACACACATCCAGAGTGTTTAGTTTAGGCTTAAGGTAGGGTTATCAAATTTATCCCAATAACGGTAATACGTTTTTTTTAATGTATCACGTTAAAAAATTTAACGCAATTAATGCATGCGTTGCATGACCCACTCACGCATTATCGCGCTCAATCTGTAATGGCGCCATTTTACCTTTATAGAGAGATAAAAGGCAGCATAAAATAAGTAGAGTGAATTTTGGCAGCCTTTAGAGGCTTATTTTAATAGGCTAAAGCCTTACAATCCCTCTCCCTACGATTAGTAATATCATGGGTAGCAATGTGGGGAAGCAAGGTTGCATTTGATCTTTTTCTTAACACCTTATTTCATTTCTCAACGCAAAGATATATAAATTGCTAGCACTACGCACAGTCATGGTTCCTTTTCCCATCATGGTTCCACTTCCCATCATGCATTGGGGCATGGCTGCAGTATCATTTACTGAAAGCTCAACAAATACACTAGATGGCAATATTTAGTCACAATATACAAAGTCACAAGATCCGTGGATCTCTCACAGAAAGAATGTTAATAATGTAAATTCCATCTTGAGGATTTATTGTCATAATAAACAAATACAGTACTTATGTACTGCATGTTGAATGTATATATTCGTCCGAGTTTTATTCATTTTTTTCATAATGCATTGCCAAAATGCATATGATCGGGAAAACTTATCGGGAATGATTGGAATTGAATCAGGAGCAAAAAAAAAGCAATCGGATCGGGAAATATCGGGATCGGCAGATACTCAAACTAAAACGATTGGGATCAGATCGGGAGCAAAAAAACATGATCGGAACAACCCTAATAGGAAGGGTTTTTTGCACTCCTGACCTACCTGCTTTTTGATCGCATCTAGGTGCTTACGGCCCTCCTCCTGCCGGTTCTTGTTCTTCTGGGCCTCCAGAGCCAGGGCCTCTTGGGTACACTTCAGAACCCTCCCAAACTCTTCCTTCTCTCTGGAGTGCTCAACCGACTCGCAGCTCTTTTTCCATTTTAGCTGCTTGTCCCGCTCGGCCTGGATCTTGCTGTTGAGAATCCTGCGGTCTAGCTTGATGATCTGCATGCTCCCTTGCATCTGTGCCTTCTCTCGCCGACACTGGTACTCCAAGTACAGCTCCTTCTCGGCCGCCTTCCTGTTCTCCGACTCCTGTATCATGGACAGCTTATCCCTTTCCAATATTTTATCTCTCTGAATCTTGCCAGCATTGATGATTTCCTGCTTTTTCTCAGCCTTTTCATCCAGAGCCAGCTGTTCTCTCTCGATAGCATTGGGTCCTCTGGCATTGGCAAGGATCCGCTCGTGCTCCGGAATGGTGAGCACCACGGGATTGCTTCTGGAACCGCCACTCGGCATCCTGATGTTGTAAAGGAAGCCTTGGTGGCAGATTACAGTTGTTTTTTCCGGCGTCTTAAACTTGAGATCCATCCTGAAGGAAGTTCTGAACACTTGACTGATGGAATCCTTATTTAATTTGGGGCAGCTAAAATTGAACAGCATTGCCTTGCATTAAACAGCTGACCCCTACCCCCTTTGTCACTATTTACAAAGTGTTAGAAAAATGTGTTTAATGAGCATACAAAGTGCCATCGTGAGCCAGCAGATCTTTAAATGACAGGCAGTCATCGGGCGACATCATAGGTTAAGGCTGCCATACGCATCAGATTACATCGCAACATGGCTTGATTACAAAGCCGCGCATGATATCACATGCTGACTCCATCAACTCGGGATATTGTTGGTGCAGGGTAATTATGAGGTCATGCCGATCCTAGAGTATGTTAAATTTTGCATCATGTTGGTGTTGAATTTTCTGAATTTCATGTTCAGATAGTTGCAATGTTTTGTTTTAAATTTTAAAATAACTTTTGCCCAATTGGTGCTGGATTGTCAACGTTGCGGAATTTGGTTTCATGCACGGATAGCAGAGAGGCTAGTACCAGTATGCTGGCAAAGATGCATTGACAGGTCACCTTTGTATATGCTTTTGTGACATTTTTGTTTAGGACTGTATGTGTTTATTAACTCACTGCCTGCCATTGGTGGCACTAAAACATGAGCACTCAGTTGTTGTCAATGGCAGGCCCAAGAAGCTTATAATGCACTGGGGAAACGCTGAAATAATAAAATGTTAATAAAATCCAAGTGAATAAAATAATAAATGAATACAAATGACTTGATATCCAACCCATTTTGACTGGGAGCGAATGCTAGCTTTCCCAGTCAAAACAGATGAAACATCTAGCAGCATCAGTGTCAATCAATGCGTTTGATGAGTGACCTATAAAGGTTGAAGTAAATTAAAGTTGGTGATAAAACAAATTTGCCATACTTTGTTTCTAACAGTTTTGTCAGCATGGTATGATTTTCTTGTTTTCTTAACTGACTATGCTTGAATTTACAGTGGGGAGAACAAGTATTTGATACACTGTCAATGGGTTTTCCCATTGGCAGTGTATCAAATACTTGTTCTCCCCACTGTATCTGTACATTTCCACTTTTTGACTAAACTCGTGAATTTATTTGTACATTTCCACATTCCAATATGTCAATCGTAGCAGCACCACCCACTCGCCATGATTTCACTCTCAACTGACCCATCCTCTAATCGACAGTACATAAACAGCCAAATTTCTCTAGACTTATCAATTCTCAGGCACTGGCATTGCTCATGCACTCATTGGACAGTCTCATGTGTCAATCATGACACGCACAAAACGATGTCAGTCCCCAAGGATACAGCCATTAACCATCCCAGTTGCCTGGGCGTCTGATAGAAACAGCAACCGCTTACAAGACAAGGCGAGTCTTAATAGAAATGAGCTACAAAGAATTTTGTTTTCCTCAAGTTTCTATAGTGGCATCAAGTTCCTGGAAGACATGTTCGAGATTTCAAGGATGTTGAGGGTGGAGAGGTACTTTATATGACATCATACACATCTTTTGAAGCCTTTGTGTCTTTGACAGTATCATGGTTAGCAAACCTACTTTAGCCTTACATAATTGTGGATAATTAATTTAATAAGAAAGATGGCGAAATCAAGCGCAGAGTCGGACTACATTCTTAAATGGAAGAACAGGAAGTTGGTGGACAAAACGAGGGAATTTAACGACTTGTGGACAACCGACATCCAGACGCGGAATGAAAAGCTTCAGGCGTCGCACGCCAAGTACCGGGTTCTCGAAGGGAAACTGGACGCGGTCAACAAGGAGAAAGCAGAATTAATGTCACAGCAGAAAATCTACCAGGCCAAAATCTTCCTGCTGACAAAAAAGAAAGCTTACTTGGAGAACCAGGTAGGGGACTTGAAGGCACTGGAGGCCAAGTTGAAGGATAGAGTCTTTGCTTTGGAAGAGTCCGAGGGGAAGTATGAAACGATGCTGACGACACAGGCTGAGCAGTTTGAGGAAAACATCAAGCAGGCGAAGATTGAGATTTACACGCAGTTCCGCGACAAAGAGCGGGCGCTGCAAGCCAAAACGGAGACGCAACGCGTTGAGCTTCAAAACATGGAGAAACGCGTCCAGGAAATTAAAAACGAAAACAAAAAACTAAAAGGGAAACTAGCACGTGCGGAGCTACGTTGTGAACAGGATCGTGAGAAGCACCAAAAAAAGACTGCTAAAATGGAGTTTGACTACCAGTTGGACATAAGGCACGCAAAGATGAAGAATAAAGTCATAACAGACAGAGTTGAGACTCTGTTGACAACTTCAGAGAACAAAGTCAAAGAGAACGAAAAGCTGAGAGAGAAGCTTGAAAAACGGTTTGCAGAAGTGGAAAAAAAACGATTAGAACATGCCGACACGCTGCTCCAAATAGAGGCTTTGATGGAGAAGCTGCAACGGGAGCAGAAGCGCACGACCGCGTTGACTGAGCATGTGGCACGGCTGGAGAAAGAGGTGGAGTCCACGTGGAACAAGTATGAAATTGAGCAGAAGACTCACATGTTCACCAAAAAACATTCGGGTATGGTACTGCGAAAACACAGAGAACTAATTGACAGGCTCAAGTTCTATGACCATCGCGTCAAGAGTCAACAGGCTAACATCAAAAAACTGGAGGCTCACATCACCGCTAAATCTACCTTCATCCAAAACATCAGCCTTGACATCGAATCGTCCTTGTCGCTGATCGACGACCCCAAGAAGTTAATCAAGGAAATCACGCGCATAAAAACCAAACTGTGCAGTGAACCCAAGGACACGCAATTATTGCAAACGGCTGAAATCATGTTCCAAAACATCAGCGCGCAGAAGGCCAAGTTTGATCGCTACGAGGCGACCATTAGCAACCTCCGCAAGCAGCTCAGGCACAGGGAGTTGGTCCTGTTGCATCACATTGAGAAGATCGAGAAGCCCCGCAGCGAACTGATACAGATAATCAACGAACAACGACGAGAGATGTCCAAAATGAAGGCCAAGTTAAACCAAGCGAGACACACGCTACAGGGAGTCAACAGCTATCTCCCGGAGAAGGTCCGAACGTGGGTCCAGGGCAGGCTCCGTGGGATGCTCTCCACAGTCGCTCCGAAAAGCTAGAACTGACGATGAACAGACATTTCTAAATCAAATCCAGTTTTGGTCTCATTGCGGATTCTGGATATTCTGTTGAAACCACTTTTTTTCTTCAACTTTATTAATTTAATAAGGAACAACACAAGGTAAACAATTGTTGTGTTACCATCCATCGCCTCTGTATAATAGTCAACAAAAACAATTCAAAATAGATTTCTTTTGTTTTATCTTGGTCACAATCTGGGTTTGTCTTTCTCGTACTCTCAAAAGTTTTAAGTTATGTTAACACTGCAGGCTGAAATGACCCAAAGCTGAATTGTTTTGTGTTTATCTGACTGAAGCGAGATACTTTCTTGACAGTCTGTGCTAGTACCTACACGGCACTATCATCATGTCATCGGTATCGGGGCTTACTAAGAATCCTCATATCGATGCTGTAATATGTATTCTTGGAGACCTAGTTTCCAACTGCTGGTCGCCCTACCCAAGATGGCTGCCAGCTGCGCACGCCATCAGAAAAAACGAATGATTGTCGCCTGTTCAGTCATCCTTCTGCTTTCAATTTAAAAGAGTTCATCGCTAGTAGACGTCTAATCCCCTTGAAAGGGATTGGATGTCTAGCACCGTCAATTGCTGACAGTGAGTTGTGTCTGATCAATCCATGATAGCACATAATTTACATTGAAGTGACTATGCATCAATTTAGGATTAAAAGGAAAAAATTGTTTCAGAGATTGTTTCAAAAAAACGTATCGGTAGGGTTTCGACATAGGACAATACCCCACCCCAGCTGTTTGAATTGGTATAGGGAGCCAAAAATGGTATTGTTGCAACACTAGTCTCAACTGGTGGAGTCACATTTGAGCTGATATTTTCAAATTTGATCTAGGCCACTTATTTATGCAGATTTAAATCCGTTATATAGGCTCTAATAAGCCACAGTTGTTATCGTTTACTAAAATGTTTTTAGAAACATAAAACATTGCAATTGATTTAAAAATCTATAATATTTAGTTCATGTTTTGACCTACGGAGGGCGCCATGTTTTATGCGGTATGCGCGCAATGGAGGCTCGGGGTGATGACGTAGATTGTCACTGTCACAAGATGAACACAACCGGGTTACTCCAATTCCTTCTACGCGGCGAGACGTCCCAACACATGCGCACATCGGTTAAAAGCGGCAAGTACTTACTATTTTTGTTTTTATTGAGTCTTTTATTACCTTTCCATTGCCTCAAAATACTTTTTGCATGTGTATGCTTCGAATACATATCACACATATTTAAACCACCCTTATTTGGTATTATCAGTGTTGTTAATTTTTTAAAAAGTAATTAATTACAGTTACAAATTACTTCTCCCAAAAAGTAATTGCGTTAGTAACTCAGTTACCTAATGTAAGCGTAATTAGTTACTTGGCAAAGTAACTAGTGATAATTTTCATGGTTTTTTTTCTCAAAAAAAAAAAAGAAGAAAAAAAAAAAAACAGGTCACACAATGGGAAATTTAAAGGGTTTTTGGGACAATTGGCCCTAGCCCAATTCTTTACCCTCCACTTAACTAGACACAAGGGTATTGCGATAATGAGATAGTAACCTTTGCTATGTGTGGAAGTCATTCAAAGTTTTTTAGATTTCAGTCAAGATTTTGCCGATTTAGGAGCATTTTAGATAAAAAAAAAAGTTACTTAGGTTCGCTAGGAAGGATCTCTACAACAGAGCCTTCCTGAGAGGTCTACTGCTTTAAGATGGTGGCTGTTTACTAACGCATGTAGTCCTTAAAACATGTTGCCAATGCAGCCGTGTCTGTCAGTTGCATCTGTTTCTATAATATGTGATATCTACCGTATCATGTGGGCGTAGTTTGTAGGCTATCGGCTACAGTCAGGTATTATTGGAGCCACCTAGCATCGCGTTAGCAACGGCGTCTTCCCCACTCCTGCTCTTCTCTCTCGTCTCCGCGAGTCCGTCTCTCTCAGACTTTTTTTATTCAACCGACTTAGTAACGCATAGTAACGCACACCTTTCCCGCCTCAGTAACGGTAATGGCGTTGCCAAGATGTGAAAAGTAATTAATTAGATTACTCACTACTGAAAAAAAATAACGCCGTTAGTAAAGCCGTTATATTCTAACGCCGTTATTAACAACACTGGGTATTACTACGTTTAAGTATTTTCTTAAGCCATCTTTAGTATGTTCTGTCTGTGCATCTAAACAAAACAAGCTGAAAGGGCACGGTGGTACTTAAGGTGTCAAATTTGCCTCTTGTAGGACGTTTTAACGGTGTAGCACATTTTGGCAGAACACTTTTTTCCTACTCTCGTCTCGTCTCATCCCGTCTTGCCTGTTCATTTTGCTTTTGTTGCACGTTTTGTGAAATATCGACAGTGCTGTCATCCTCATTAATGTTCCTCTCGGGTTCAAATTGAAAGGGTTGAACAGATGACATGTTTATGTCGCTAGAGTCATACTCTGGAAGCCCTGCAGCATAACCATGTGACATCACCACCCTGCAATGTCAACAACAATGGCGACCAACTAGTTAAACTAATTTTACAAAGTGTATAAAAACTGAAACATCAAGAGGGGTTTCAATATCAGATTATTTTAACTCATAATAATGTTTATCTTTTAAGAACGACAAGCCTTTCTATCCGCTGATCCCTTTAAGAGCCAAATTTTTGGAATGTGGCTGCGTTCTGAAGAATCCTGTATCCTCACATTGGAATTGGCATGATGTCAATTTGTTTTGCTTAGCAAGAGGTGAAATGGCTGGAGTGGAGTGAATTAGCGGATTCTCCCAACAAACATGGACAGACCTCGATGTCTATGCTGTCATTAGCTACTACCATTGCTCAAGAAGTAAGATAAATCGCAGGTTTATGTTGAATATGCTGCTTGTCTAGCATTTTTGTTCCACTACAACCTCACTCTTGTACACACGGGTCTCAACGGTCACACAACAAGATAGGATATTGCAACAAAAATCAGATTTCTGCAGCCTGAACATAGCCTTATGCAAAACTTGAAGTCCAATATACAGTTATGGACAAAATTATTGGCACCTCTGGAATTTTTCCAGAAAATACTCGATTTCTCCCAATAGTGTACCGCACGAATGCTATTTTTAGACCGCATGGCTGCATGACGTCACCATCGTAAATCCGAAAGGGGTTAACATAGAAGTGCGCTCGCATATATCCCATGCTAGTATTGCTTGATTTCTGCCGGTAATCTTTAAAAAAAAAACATGCTGAGTAAACACTGCTGCTATGGAACTTGTAGAAACGATTCTTGACATTACGACCGTCCACATATGAAGGGTGTTTTCGTTATACGTTTCCCGGAGCCAAAAACTCAGAGGAAAAAATGTGAACAATGGATCAACTTGTGCGGACGTCCAAAAGACCATTTTAACGCCAGCAGGGTGAAGACATTCACCTTCATAAGCAGTAAACATTTTGTTGGGGGCCATGGTACGACACATGACAATCCTGATCCAGTTCCTGCTATCGCCTGCCCGAAAGAGGTAAGCCATTTTGACATTTTTTACTTAGTTTTTAGCTTGGCGTTTTGCCGTGCTGCTTCTGACAATGAATGACCAGGGAAAAAAATGGTATCTGACTGCCACTATTGCTCTGACCTGTGTTGCCAACAGTCAAACTGCCTCACACATCGAACGTGACATTTATGAGCATTTTTTTTAATTTAGTTGTTGGGAATTGAGAATTTGTTGTTGAAAAGGCCTCACCGACAGTGACGTGTTTGAGAAGTTATTACCAGTAGGTGTTAACAGAATTTTTGTAAAGAATTTTGGTTTATTATTGCAGATTGGACTCTGCAAATACTGTTCTGGACGCAGCAGACATCTTGTTGGATCTCTATATGATGTCACCTCTCGATGTCACTATTACAAAAGAAAATAAAAGTGTGCAAAGATATTGTTTGATGATGTAGTGTAAATCTCATATACACTCACCGGCCACTTTATTAGGTACACCATGCTAGTCACGGGTTGGACCCCATTTTGCCTTCAGAACGGCCTCAATTCTTTGTGGCATAGATTCAGCAAGGTGCTGGAAGCATTCCTCAAAGAGTTTGGTCCATATTGACATGATGGCATCACACAGTTGGTGCAGATTTGTTGGCTGCACATCCATGATGCGAATCTCCTGTTCCACCACATCCCAAAGATGCTCTATTGGATTGAGATCTGGTGACTGTGGAGGCCATTTGAGTACAATGAACTCATTGTCATGTTGAAGAAACCAGTCTGAGATGATTCCAGCTTTATGACATGGCGCATTATCCTGCTGAAAGTAGCCATCAGAAGTTGGGTACATTTTGGTCATAAAGGGATGGACATGGTCAGCAACAATACTCGGGTAGGCTGTGGCATTCCAACGATGATCAATCGGTACCAAGGGGCCTAAAAAGTGCCAAGAAAATATTCCCCACACCATTACACCACCACCACCAGCCTGAACCGTTGATACAAGGCAGGATGGATCCATGGTTTCATGTTGTTGACGCCAAATTCTGACCCTACCATCCAAATGTCACAGCAGAAATCGAGACTCATCAGACCAGGCAACGTTTTTCCAATCTTCTATTGTCCGATTTCGATGAGCTTGTGCAAATTGTAGCCTCAGTTTCCTGTCCTTAGCTGAAAGGAGTGGCACCTGTCGTGGTCTTCTGCTGCTGTAGCCCATCTGCCTCAAAGTTCGACGTACTGTGCGTTCAGAGATGCTCTTCTGCCTACCTTGGTTGTAACGGGTGGTTATTTGAGTCACTGTTGCCTTTCTATCAGCTCGAACCAGTCTGGCCATTCTCCTCTGACCTCTGGCATCAACAAGGCATTTCCGCCCACAGAACTGCCGCTCACTGGATATTTTTTTCTTTTTCGGACCATTCTCTGTAAACCCTAGAGATGGTTGTGCGTGAAAATCCCAGTAGATCAGCAGTTTCTGAAATACTCAGACCAGCCCTTCTGGTACCAACAACCAAGCCACGTTCAAAGTCACTCAAATCACCTCTCTTCCCCATACTGATGCTTGGTTTGAACTGCAGGAGATTGTCTTAAACCATGTCTACATGCCTAAAAGCACTGAGTTGCCGCCATGTGATTGGCTGATTAGAAATTAAGTGTTAACGAGCAGTTGGACAGGTGTACCTAATAAAGTGGCCGGTCAGTGTTTATTACAGTAAGTGACGTTACACTATTTTGATGTTTGAATATTCTATCAAACAACAAATCGAGAGTATTAATAAATTGGCCCTCTCAATATACACTTTTACACCAGCTTCACGTTTAATAACATCAGAATAAGGTGTAGTGAAACACTGTATATTTCAGTAATCACTAATTTTATGGCCACTGAAGTTATACATAAAACTTCAGTGGATAAAGCATATTTCAGTCCCATTTAAGTGGACTAGACAAGGAATTAGCTTAACAGCAATTCTTAAATTCAAATGTATCCAGTACAGTACATTTGTAGGGCATACGGTGGTAAAGGATAGCACTTTAAAACAGGACAGTGTCAGTGGCTGTTAGAAAGATAAAACAATAAAAATAATGTCTGTAAAGAGATATGTCAATCATGTGACGTGCTGCCCCCCCCCCCAATTCACCCGCTAGTGTCCTCTCCAGTCTTCCCATTGCCTGTTTTGATATACACACACTAAAATTATAGTCTTTTCTTGGGAAGAACAGAGAAAATGCAATGTTGCCTTATTCTTTAAAGGTCTGTGCTGCGTGATCATCACACACTAAATGTAACCTGTAGCTTTAGCATAGCATTCACGTTCACGTTAGCTTAAGGCTATTGCTAATGGCAAGCGTCCTCTTAAACTCTCTGTGCTGAGTGATGATCACACACTAAATATAATTCGTAGTGTTTGCATAGCGTTCGGGTTAGCATCAGGCTATTGCTAAAGGCAAGCGTCCTCTTAAAATCAAAGAAAACTTTTTTACTTACAGTTTGTGGCGTCCTGGTAGGTATAATTTGTTTTTTTTTTCTTTTACAGAAAACATTTTCATTAAACGTCGTCTAAAACTAGACGAAATTAGTTTTCGCCAACCAAAAATAGACGGAGACAAACACATTTTGAGATTACTAAAATACGACTAAGACTAATAATAAGTATTATCGTCCAAAAGACTAAGACGAAAATGAAAAGGCTGCCAAAAACAACACTGGTGCCAACCATTTTTGTCCAGCCTATTTTTTTGAGTTTTGTCTAAAATTTCCTCAATTTTGACTTTTTTCTCAGCTGTTTTATGTTTTTCCAATACACATCCAAGAAATAAACACATTCATACTGAAAACATTTGTAATTGCATTAATTTCTGTGAGAAATGCTGCATTTTCTGGAAAAATTCCAGGGGTGCCAATATTATCGTCCATGACTGTATGTCTGAATCAGTCAAAATCTTAGCGGTCTGGTGTTGCAAAATGTTGCAAAATGTTAGCTTTATAGGGGAGTCTTAACTTTAGGGTATCTCATTATCATTTACAACTAGCTGCATTAATTGGACGTTGTAGAGCAGACGAACATGTTGTAAAACTACACGACTCATTAAAAATAAGGATAAACTCATCAAATCAGGTCGAGTTTAGTACTCGGCTTCCCTTTCAAATCAGGTCCAGTCGCATTACCGCCCCCCTGAACCCGCCCTCACTTGTTATGTGTAATTCTAGCCAGGTCTTGACAACAATCTACACCAGGTTGTGTTTCACTTTCCAGTGTTGTACAGCAAAATACACGAGCTCTAACAATAGTGATCCAGTTTCTGGGTTTCTGTTTGGCAGCTACACAGTCTGATTAACATGAGCTTCATGCTGTGGATACTGTATATACTGCAACCATTGATACAATTTCCTGTTTTGTGTGCTGGGTTTGACTGGACATTAGAAGCTTTTTGCTCATTTTTGGGGATAATTGGGGAACGTTTTAAGTTTGGGATTTCCTCTAAAAGTCCAGTTAAAACAGCAACCTGACAAGAAGATATTCACTCTGTCCCACCGATGAGAACGGGGGAGGTTTTTGGGCTAGATTAATCACAATCTCACGCAATTCATCTCAGTTAAAATTAGTAACAATTTTGCAGCCATACGGAATCAGGCATGTGCCGGTATGAGATTTTGACGGTATGATAACTAGTGCTGCAACGATTATTCGATTAACTCGAGTATTCGATTAGAAAAAAAGATTCGAATTAAATTTTTCGAGTATTCGGTTAATTAAAGTGGCGTTGTAATGGTTTGTTTTCGAAAGTGTTTGCATTTAGTTTCATTGATTTGGGTGGATACACTGCCCTCTAGTCTGCCTTATTTTACATGGCCAAATCCAGCTGACATGGCCCAAAAAAAACGTTAGTATTTTATAGCATTTAAGCTAGTGGACTTTTGCTATGTAAGTTAGCCAATTGCTCTTCTGTTGTAAATATGTAAATCCTTATTTTTAATTTTATTTTTTGTACCGTTTGAGGCCCAGCTCAGGTATTTTAAATTTTTCATGTTTATCTGATTACTCCAATATTCGAACTAACTACTTCATCGATTAATCGACTACTAAAATAATCGATAGCTGCAGCCCTAATGATAACCTTAAGCAAAACTACCGTAGTTTCACGATTATCGTGTTATTGAAATTACAGTATAGCTCTAAAATGTGTTATTTTGAGATGGGTTTAAAAAAAATCCATTGAACAGGAATTTATTTTTTATTTTGACAAAATATTTGCATATTGGAACATAAACATGAATATAATGTTAAAATAAATCAATAAAATAACAAATAACTGAAATATATTAAATACAATTGAAATAAATAGAATGTATAAAGCCACAGCTCAAGTTGCTTAACAAACAAAACAACAACAAAAATAATTATATTTCATTAGAAAGTAACAAGACTTCTAAATAAAATTGTTCTTGTTCTCTTCACTGACATTAAAGCTCCATCTCAACATTTTTAGAGACTTGCTTATTATCTACGTATTTCTCTCTCAGTCAAAGTCATGATGCAGGAATGTGGGTATGTTGTCCTTTTACTTACTATTAATGTTAATTAGTTGAATATTAAGAGAGAGTAAGAGCAAGAGACATTGTGTGTATGACTCGTATCATTATTTACACATACACACACACACACACACCCTCAACACAGAAAGACGCCAATAGAGAACAAACACCACGTATGCTGTATTATGAAAATTTCGAACAGATGTTTAAATTGGTGGCAGACTTTATAAAATTACGCTAAGAATAAAGAACCTATTAGCCGTCTTAGCATGCCAACTAGCCACGTTTACAGGTTTAGAGTATTTGTTTTAACATCCCTAGCATACGCGGAGTTTAAGGGGGGGGCCTAGGGGCCAGCCCCCCCCCCCCCCCGGTGGCCGAAAAGTATCAATGCATGTAATTGACTTTCCTATATACTGTATGATTTTAAGTTTTTAGGTAAAATATTGTATATAAAAAATGTAAAGCAATTAAACAAAATAAAAAAATGAATGAAATGAACAAAAAAAGATTAAAAGTTTTATAATGGGTCATCAAACCTAAGCTTTCAAAAGCGACAACTACTGAGCAAGAACCAAGGATTGAAAATGTGGACCATAAAGCGCCAGGAGGCACCCCCAAAATGGTGAGCAGTTTCAATTTGCCCCATTAAAGATGCTGATTATACAACAGAGCCACCACCGATGTCTTGCCAATGTAGTTACCCCTGTCAAAAATGGTATCCTGGCCGCGGGGGCACACACACAGATTAGCTATGAGTTATGTCGACCGAATTAATTGAAGCCAGAAAAGAACCATAGTTATATATTTTGGACATTTATTAAACTGGAGAAACTCCATACAGATCTTGAATTACAGTAATAACAGTTATAGGTCATCCTACGTGTAAAACAATAAAACATTGCCTTTTTAAAGTTCAATACGTAATGTTACATTATCCTACAGAAATTTTTTTGTTTGTTTTTTTTAATGGTTGGGCCATGTTTTAAAAACTCGTTGATAATTACATCACCAAAACACGAAAATCAAGCAAATCAGTGCAGCGCAGTGGCTCTGCCCAGGGGATACAATTTTTGACAGGGGTAACTACATTGGTACGACACCGGCGGGCATACCATATTCAATGGATGATGGATGACGATCTTGGCGAAAAGTAGAGTAAGCAGCCTGATTTAGAATTCCCCTCAAGAATGATGAGAAACAAAAAAATGCTGATTTTCAACTTATTATTATAAATATACTTGTAAATTAATTTTATTGCTGACACTGGCTTTCGGGGTCATCAACACGTTGTGCCCCCCCTGCCCCAAAGTCAAACTACGCCTATGATTGCTAGGCACACTAAACACACTGGAACCTTTGTAGCTGGTGGGAAACGTTTATGACAGCATTTAATTACCTCAAATTTTGTGTAAAGTGACGGATGATGGTCATGTAAATATAAAATCATGTTGAAGGTGTTGCCTGCACGTCGGCTGTCCTACCTCTTCTAAGCTGCGGCCGTCTGTTTCTAGACTAGACTTGACGGGGTTTGAAAAAGCTCAGGTGTAGTTTTGACAGCGACAGCAGTGTCACTGACACACCCAGGCAGTGGTGAGCGCTGCCGCTCCAAGCCATTTCTGGTTGCATTTTTGGCACATAGAAAATAGCTAATAGTGTACTACGGTATGACGGAAAATTTTTGTGGTTTTTAAACCGTGACGTTTTCATACCACGGTAAGCCTTGAAACCTGTAACCGGCACATGCCTATCCGTAATGCACTTTATTTTTTGATCACCAGCTAGCTTAATGCTAATAAACAGTGGGGCAAATACGTAAATATTCAGTCAACCACTAATTGTGCAAGTTCTCCCACTTGAAAATATTAGCGAGGCCTGTAATTGTCAACGTGAGTAAACCTCAACCATAAGAGACAGAATGTGGAAAAAAACAGAAAATCACATTGTTTGATTTTTAAAGAATTTATTTCCAAATCATGGTGGAAAATAAGTATTTGGTCAATACCAAAAGTTCATCTCAATACTTTGTTATGTGCCCTTTGTTAGCAATAACAGAGGCCAAACGTTTTCTGTAACTCTTCACAAGCTTTTCACTCACTGTTGCTGGTATTATGGCCCATTCCTCCATGCAGATCGCCTCAAGAGCAGTGATGTTTGGGGGCTCTCGTTGGGCAACACGGACTTTCAACTGCCTCCACAGATTTTCTATGGGGTTGAGATCTGGAGACTGACTAGGCCACTCCAGGACCTTGAAATGCTTCTTACGAAGCCACTCCTTTGTTGCCCTGGCTGTGTGTTTGGGATCATTGTCATGCTGAAAGACCCAGCCACGTCTCATCTTCAATGCCCTTGCTGATGGAAGGGGATTTTCACTCAAAATCTCGATACATGGCCCCATTCATTCTTTCCTTTACACAGATTAGTCGTCCTAGTCCCTTTGCAGAAAAACAGCCCCAAAGCCTGATGTTTCCATCCCCATGCTTCACTGTGGGTATGGTGTTCTTCGGATGCAATTCAGTATTCTTTCTCCTCCAAACACGAGAACCTGTGTTTTTACCAAAAAGTTCTATTTTGGTTTCATCTGACCATAACACATTCTCCCAGTCCTCTTCTGGATCATCCAAAATGCTCTCTAGCGAACCGCAGAAGGGCCTGGACATGTACTTTCTTCAGCAGGGGGACACGTCTGGCAGTGCAGGATTTGAGTCCCTGGCGGCGCATTGTGTTACTGATAGTAGCCTTTGTTACTGTGGTCCCAGCTCTCTGTAGGTCATTCACTAGGTCCCCCCTGTGTGGTTCTGGGATTTTTGCTCACTGTTCTTGTTATCATTTTGACGCCACGGGGTGAGATCTTGCATGGAGCCCCAGATCGAGGGAGATTATCAGTGGTTTTATATGTCTTCCATTTTCTAATAATTGCTCCCACGGTTGATTTCTTTACACCAAGTGTTTTACCTATTGCAGATTCAGTCTTCCCAGCCTGGTGCAGGTCTACAATTTTGTCTCTGGTGTCCTTCGACAGCTCTTTAGTCTTGGCCATTGTGGAGTTTGGAGTATGACTGACTGAGGTTGTGGACATGTGTCTTGTATACCGATAATGAGTTAAAACAGGTGCCATTAATACAGGTAATGAGTGGAGCCTCGTTAGACCTCGTCAGAAAAAGTTAGACATCTTTGACAGCCAGAAATCTTGCTTGTGTGTAGGTGACCAAATACTTATTTTCCACTCTAATTTGGAAATAAATTCTTTAAAAATCAAACAATGGGATTTTCTGTTTTTTTTTTCCACATTGTCTCTCATGGTTGAGGTTTACCCATGTTGACAATTACAGGCCTCTCTAATCTTTTCAAGTAGGAGAACTTGCACAATTGGTGGTTGACTAAATACTTATTTGCCCCACTGTACAATGGTAAAGGTTGTTTTCAAGCACTAAAATACAAGTTGCATTCATTTTTCAGGCTTGCTATCGTTATGCTAATATTCAATGGTTGGGATGATCATAATAAAGCAGCCAGTTAAAAAAAAACATTTTTTTTTAAATGCCAGGAAAATGTTTAAGATCGGACAATACGAACAGAATTTTTTTTTTTTTTTTTTTTTTTTTGGTGACAAGATTGCTCAGCCCTTCTTTGGACTCTGCTTCTCCACATTTCCAGATGATGAGACCACCGTTGAACGTTTTCGAAGCATTTGGCCTTATTTGTCATGGTCATCATTTGCTCTTGGCTCTTGGCTCAGATGTACAGTCGACAGTAGATTTACGCGTACGTCTTTGACCCTCTACCGTACGGTCATGCCGGTCGATGCGCCTTCCCCCCGTCCCCCTCTTTATGATGGAAACCGATACAAACACTGCGATAGGGTTTCAGGATAAATTATTCACGCTCCCGATGCTCGACTACTGCCGTTTTGGGTCTTCGCAGGACGCAACAAGACAATGATTGCCATGTTGGAGGATCGCAGTCGTGGTAGATTTACAGCCTGAAGGGGCGCCCGTCCCATCCCGTCCAGTCTCGTTCGCCTAATGTCTCCAGCATCTGCCGGGATAAGGCCTTTAATTGAAAAGAATTTGCGGAGCGAAAGTAGGGGGGCGCGCTCGGTCCGAGTCGTCCCGCGAGAGTCGAGTAATGAAAAGAAAATAACTCCTCTCCTCTTTAGTGCCTATGGAAGCCATAAAGAATGATATAACCGTACGGGCGAGCGGGTGCGGGACTTCCAGCCAAGCGCAGCATCTGCTAAGACGGTTGCCGATCGGATTCGACATTCCGGCCACTCTGACAATGACGGTGACTCTTCATAAAGCATCTCTTTGTCAGATTTATTTAGACATGAGAGATGCGTTTCTACTTTGGTGTCACCCGCGTAGAGTTTTTGAAACGGACGGGCGGCAGACATCTTGGAGGCCGAGAGAGTAGGTGATGAGTCTAGCAGGAGCCCGGGCACCATAACAATGCTCACAATGGATACTGGAGGACATGTGGTGGGGATTATTTAAAAGACGTCTTGGCGACGTGATGGTTTCAAGCCATTTGTCTGATTTAGGGAAAGGATTAATACATTATGTTTTCAAACCTATTCAGGTGGTTAACTCATTAGCTTCCTTTAACAGTGATAGACGTCCATTTGAAATGGGAAGGTGGCAGCAAATGAAAAAAAATTTAAAAATAAAAACCCACCCACCACTTGTTTGAGCCATTATTGTCACCTATGCACCCCACAGTCAGTCATAATCCAAATGCTACCATGGGCAAGACCAGAGAGCTTTCGAAAGACACCAGAGAAAAAAGCTCCACAAAGGTGGAAAGGGCTATGACAATTTGAAAGCAGCTTGGTGAGAATAATTCAATAGTTGCAACAATTGTTAGGAAATGGAAAAGGCTAAACATGATTGATAGTCTACCTCGGACTGGGGCTCCATGTAAAATATCTCTTTGTGGGGCATCACTCATGATGAGAAAAGTGAGGGCTCAGCCTAAAACTACGCGGCAGGAGCTGGCCAATGACCTGAAGAGAGCTGGATGCGCAGTTTCAAAGGCTACTGTCAGTAGAACACTACAGTGCAATGGTTTAAAATCATTCATTTCTCAGAAGGTTCCCCTGTTGAAGTCAGTACATGTGAAGGCCCTTCTGAAGTTTGCCAGTGACCATCTGAATGATGCAGAGGGGTCATGGGAGGAAGTCATGTGGTCAGATGAGACCAAAGTAGAACTTTTTGGTGCAAATTTTACTCCTTGTGTGGAGGAATAAGTAGGATGATTACAATCCCAAGAACACCATCCCTACTGTGAAGTATGGAGGTGGAAACCTCGTGCTTAAGAAGCTGCTTTTCAAATCGTAAATCTGGACGGAGCTGAAACTTGGTGTTTCTCAATGACAGCCCCGAAACCTGTCAGATCTAGGGACGATTTGTGTGGAGGAATGGCCCAAAATCCCTGTTTCCATATGTGAAAACCTAGTGAAGAACTATAGAAAGTGTCAGACCTCTGTAATTGCAAACAAAGGCTTCTGCACTAAATATCAGCATGGATTTTCTAGTAAATTGCAAATAAATTATTGAAAAATCATACAATTTGGGTTCCCGGACGTTTTTTAGATTATGTCTCTATAAGTGGAAATGTACCTATAATTGAAATTTCAGAGCTTTACCTATTTTCTAAGTGGGCTAACTTGCAAAATCAGAAGGGGTGCAAATACTTCTGCTCCTCACTGTAGTTGTAAAATTTGGAAAATTTTAAGATTGCTACTGCATCCAAAGTACCACATCATCAGGACGAAAATTTCTTCACAACCTTGCTATTCGACAATTTTTTTTGTCTGTCTGCTCTCACACTTCTCAACTACATTAGAAAAACTATAGTCTTTCCTCCCCAGAAAAGTGCCCAGTGAGCAAATTTCACACTTGATGAAATTGACGTCGAAGTACGTACGCTGGATGAGGTCATCGGGCAGATTATTATTAGGGCCCGTGGGAATCCTCCACACCCAACACAAACAGATATAGATTCTCAACATCAACAAGAGAAAGGGAGGCTGAAAGACAACATCAATGGCATATTATGCGCACCAGCACGTGACATAAAAACATTGACGTGCGAGGGGGTGAAATATAAGGTTACTTTTATTTTGACATGGTAGAAAACAAAATAATATAAGTTATTGTATATCTGCGGTTGGGGTGCAAAATTTAGGGCTGGCGCAAAACGGGTCACACACGGGGCACCACATTTTCGGGCAACACTATATCGTTGTGGTTCACATTTGGAGGTCGTTATCGTTAATATTTATAGATGTTTTAAAAAACTGTATTAGAATACATATAGGATCTATTGAGTAACTAAGTGTGGGCGTTCTGTGTTGGCTTGTCCGAGTCCAGAGCTCCTGTGGCAGAATGCGACACAAGATCCGGGGGGGGACGCGGGGAATCCCCCCACAATAATGCAGATGGCCCGAAAGTAAAGCCTGGATTTAATGTCGGCCATTACACAGCTGCCAATTGCAAATGACGCAGCTGGTATATCTGTCTTCCTGGCGTGTTGATCCCCCGCGCTGTCAATCACCTGAGAATTATAAATAGTGTTAGCTCATTGGCTGCCATTAACAGCGATAGACGTCCAGTCACCGTCAACAGATAATATAAGAGTACTTATAAGCATATGTATATTCTTTATCCTCTTATTTCATCTTTATAAATCAGCGAACTATTGGACTAAGTATTTTTTTTTCTATTTATTGATTTAATATTTATTGAATATTTCTATATTATTCATCCTCTGTGAAAAGCCACTTAAATTACCAGTAGGAGTCGACATTGTCCTTCCAGTTCAAATAGATTGGACATCTATTGCTGTCAACAGAAAAAATAAGAATAATATAATACAGGCGTATATTCTTTATCCCCTCTACAGTGGTATGAAAAGGTATATGAACCTTTTGGAATTTCTCACATTTCTGCATAAAATCACCATCAAATGTGAGCTGATCTTTGTCAAAATCACACAGATGAAAAAACAGTGTCTGCTTTAACTAAAACCACTCAAAATTTACAGGTTTTCATATTTTAATGAGGTTAGTATGCAAACAATGATAGAAGGGGGAAAAATAAGTAAGTGAACCATCACATTTAATATTTTGTGCCAGTGATTTCTGTAAGTCGTTAGCAGACACTCTAGGGTTCTTTTTACCTCTCTGAGTATTCTGCGTTGAACTCTTGGCGTGTCATCTTTGGTGGACGGCCACTCCTTGGCAGAGAAACAACAGTGCCAAACTTTCTCCATTTGTAACTTCTGTGACTGTCGATTGATGAACATCCAGAAGTTTAGAGATGATTTTGTATCCTCTCCCACCTTTATACAAATCAACAATCCTTGATTGCAGGTCTTCAGACAGCTCCTTTGACTGAGCCATGATGCACATTAGACAATGCTTCTTATCAAGGCAATTCTTACCTAGGCAATTCTTACCTGGTGTGTGTTTTTTTAGTGGGCTGGGCAGCTTTAAACCACTCATCACTGAGTTGGCACACACCTGACTTAAATTGTTTGGTAAAAATTGGCAAGCAACACGTCACTTTTGCTCATTAATATTCATGACTAGGCGGGTCAACCTCCCGTTTGTCCCCAATTGTAAATGAATGGAAATAGTGTACAAACGAGATGTTTGCTGAGCTAAACCTACCAATTCTGTCCAAAAATGATGTCCCTGGTGCTGTATTCACTGGTAAAGATGTGGAAGAAAATACAAATGTTCAGTTAAAGAGATGGCTTGAGTGTCGAGGGTTGAAAAAGAGCCGAGCTAAGCTTAGCTTAAGCTTTTTTATCGACACCTTTTTCTTACGCCACTGACAATGGCATTCTCCTGTTTCAACAATCTATCCTTTACCATCATATGCCTTGTCTTTCTTATATATTATATCCTCTGGTTGTCTTACTTCTCTGACCGTTCTTGGGGGCGAGATACATTGCTATTTTTGTGTAGCGATCGCAAATGCTACTCGGTGACAGGCAACGAACACTTTTAATTTTTTTTCATTAACAACAAATCTTAATTCTATAATTTATTTACACTTCCCCCTTACTAAAGTTGTTTTTTTTCAACAACAGAAAAGGTAACAGTAGCAGTCAGATACCATTTTAATTTTTTTCAGGTCATTCATTGTCAGACAGAAGCAGCACGGCAAAACGCCACGCTAAAAACTAAGTAAAAATATTAAAATGGCTTACCTCTACGTCCTTTTGAAGGACCATGGCCCCAACAAAATTTTTACTGCATATGAAATAATGGCTTCAACTTGGTGGCGTTAAACTGGTCTTTTCGACGTCAGCGCAAGTTGATCTTTTCTTCATATATATTCATATGTCGTAGTGTCTAGAGTCGTTTCTACAAGTTCCATACCAGCAGTGATTGATCGGCATGTTTATTTTTGAAAGATTACCGGAGAAAACAAGCAGAATTATAATGGATTCTATGCATGGGCGTGTCTTTAATGTCCCATTTACGCGTTACGATGGCGACTTCACCGTCTAAAAATAGCATTCGTCCGGTACGCTATAACTCTTTGTCTCCTTAGGCAGAGGGTTCACTTTATTTTTCCCCCTTCTGTCATTGTTTGCATGCTATCCTCATTAAAATATGAAAACCTATAAATGTTTGTGTGGTTTTAGTTAAAGCAGACACTGTTTTGACATCTATGTGATTTTGACAAAGATCAGATTACATTTGATGGTGATTTTATGCAGAAATGTGAGAAATTCCTAAACGTTCAGATACTTATTTCATACCACTGTAAATCCTCGCAGTTCAAATGGACTGGACATCTATGGCCGTCAATGGCAGCGAATGCGTTACACGCAAGTCTGAACACGCACGAATATAAACGGACAATCATTTGGATTAAACGACAACGTTGTCACTCCTCAGTGGAGCTGACTGCCTCTGATCTTAACCAGAGGAGTTTTTTTGGAGGGCGGGGGTCTTTTTGAAGGAGGCCCCCGGTTCAATCATACTTAATCACACAGTAAACACGCACACACATCTCATCAAGGTCGTAAGCGCTGCTCAGACCCGACAGGTAATGGTCCTGTGGTTTGGACACCAATCAGTCTCGGAAAATGTTTAGATTTCAAACATGCTGTTTTTAGGGACAGAATTCGTTTCTTTTTTACATAACGCTGTGATGTCATCAAGAATCGTCACAATGATGTTTGCGATATTGATGTTTACTTCATTTTTTCCATATGTTGTAAATGGAATAATCAGTGGGAATGGGTGGGCGACGCTAGGCCAGTCCAGTCGGAAACTTGGGTTTCCTGATTGGGAGGCTGGGCTTGATTATGCTGGACTGCAGGGTTGCTAGACTGGGGGGTGTTTTTATTCTGGTCAAGGCCTTCTCAAGGTTTGGGAAAGAGCAGACATACTATTGGGCTATTTTAGTTTCGAGGTGGGCGCAAAATGTAATCATTGGGAATCATTTTTCACAATAATTTAGTAGTGTGTCAAAGAAACAGTAAAGTAGGCTTGCCACAATGGAATGTTTTGATAGTCTTATTTGAACAGAGCGAATGTTTTTGTCTTTTAACTTTTTTGTTTCTTAAAACCATTAACCTGTGAACATTTACCCGCTTCATTCTTTTTTAATAAATAAAAATAAAACAAATGTTTTTAATTCAGTTGCTCGACATTATAAAAGCATTTAAAAATGATATCGGATAATATCGACATCGGCTTTTTATTATCAGTTTTGGGCCAATATGCATGTTGCCATGAAAGTGAATGTAGAAGCCTTCTGCCTTTGTAAATGGTAATGGTAACTGGTGTTATACTTGTATAGTGCTTTTCCACCTTTCAAGGCCCTCAAAGCACTTTACACTACATCGCCATCCACCTACTGGTGACGCAGCACCAGGAGAAATGTGGGGTTCAGTATCTTGCTCAAGGATACTTAGGCGAGTTCATCGGGGTGGAGAATCAAACCCACAACCTTCTGGGTTGGGGGACAACTACTCCACCACTGAGCCACGCCATCCCATATTTTACGTCCATATCTATAAAGAATTGGGTGATTTAAGCATTTATTCACAAAAATTTTACCGGAAAAGCTCTGTTTACATAAAGCGGCCGCTAACTACATTCACTAAAAGATTAGCATTGTACTTCGACATATTTACCTAAAATAAATGCTAACTGCACGTTTCTTTTTTTTTTTTTTTTTTTTTGTTGCTTTTAACCAAGAATCAAGACTGTTTTACGTCCGTATCTATAAAGAATTCAGGTATTTAAGCATTTATTCACAAGAATTTTCACCAGAAAAGCTGTGTTTACATAAGGCGGTCACTAGCTACATGCACTAACAGACTAGCATTGTACTTCGACATGTTTATGCAAAATAAATGCTAACTGTACGTTTTTTTTTTTTGCTTTTAACTAATAATCGAGACTGTTTTAAATCCATATCTATGAAGAATTCGAAGATTTAAGCATTTATTCACAAGAATTTTCACCAGAAAAGCTTTTGTTTACATAAGGTGGTCACTAGCTACATTCACTAACTGATTAGCATTGTACTTCGACATGTTTATGTTAAATAAATGCTAACTGACGTTTTGTTGCTTTTAATGAAGAATCAGACTGTTTTACGTCCATACCTATAAAGAATTGAGGGACTTCGGGGATTTAAGCATTTTTTCACAAAAATTTTCAACAAAAAAAGCTCTTTGTCTGTGATTCTCCTCGATCAGCTTTGACGGCCTCATCAAAAATGCAGGCCCCTTATTTATCTGCCCCGCGCCCCATGTCCCGTCAATACATTATTGACGGGACGGGAGCATTCACACCGAGTCTTGTGGGCGTTTACAGGCCACTTCCTGTTGATTTTAAGTCACTTCCTCTTCATTAGGGCACATTCTTGAGTCTCTTCCTTTTTAGTAACCTAAAATCAACAGGAAGTACCCAGATTTAGACAGATGTCTGAGAACGTATTACCGTTTTGGCCCGAATATAAGACGGTGTTTTTTGCATTGAAATAAGACTGAAAACTGGGGGTCGTCTTATATTTACGGTCTAGACATTATACCCATTCACGACGCTAGATAGCGCCAGATATCATTGAAGCGATGTTCTGTCATGACAGATCTCAGCTAGTCTCAAGTTTAACCAGTTTGCATTATTTTATTGCAATGTTTTTCCTTATTCAGATTTGTTTCAAGACTACAGGTACAGTTAGAATTCACTTTGATGGTTAATGCAGTTATTGCAATTTTGTTGTTTTATGACAATAGATTGGTTTATTTACATTTCAAAAACCAGAAGCCATTCATTTACTGCACTTAAGTTTACATATTAAATGTTCAGATATTAAGATTTGAATGAGGCAAAATAACATGCTTTTTCTCTCAAATATATTGTTATCATTTGTTTCTGATGTACTGTAATTATTTTCTGTATAAAAATTAATTTGGTGTTCAAAAAGTCTTTTTCCAAACATGAGTCTTGAAAAAGAGGGGGTCGTCTTATAATCAGGGCCGTCTTATATTTGGGCCAATACGGTGCTTAGTGACATGCATATGACAATGTTGTGGCATTAGCAGTGCAATGATATGGACTCATTGGCTGCCACTCACAGCAATAGACGTCCAATCCGCTTGAAGTGGGAGGGATGGCAGCGAAATTTTTATTCGCTGCCACCTTCCCAATTCAAACGGATTGGACATTTACTCGTGATAAACTCATTCCAATTCACAGCAGAAGGATGAAAATATCTTGTTTTTTCTGTTTATTAGTTATTATAAACCGAGCCTTATATTGTAAATTGTATTGTGAGTTACCCAGAGGTTCCCACTCCTACTTTATATGATGACAATATCAATAACATAGAGAGTGACAACATCCAAATAACTCAATTGTGGTCGGTGTAAACCTGTAAGCCCATTTAGCTTCATTAGATCTTATCCAAGTGTCAGCAAACTCTTACACACTCCAAAATGAAACCCTAAATAATCATTTAGATGTCAAAGGCAAACTAGTACTCCTGAAAAGTCAAGTTACACCCCCTGAGGACGAGTCGGGGGGTGGGGCCCCGAAACTGATGACTGTGTGCATAGAGGGCGAAAGAAAGCAAAGAAACACAGGCGGGATGAAAGGCGGCGTGGCTCCCTTGTGATGTCGGCCGCAGACGTCGCGGGTCCCGGCGTCGGGTTTCTCCCCCCGGACTGGCCGGAAGTGGCGCGTTTCCCCTGGCGACAAGCTCTTCCTGCAAAATAAAGAAATGATTAGAAAGATGACAGCTGGGCCAGACGACTGGAAGGCCCGAGAGGAGGGCGGTCGGGTGGGTGTCAAGGGGGGGCGACCCGCCGGCATTACATCGCCCCCCTACTCGCTTCTCTTGGTTTCACCGCGTCCCAAGAAATGGCAGGCAAACGCTGACATTTTTACCCCTCGAGTCTGGGGCCGTAGGGTCCGGGTCTCCAAGGGCGCTGACCCTTGGCAATCCCAGCGTGTGGTAGCCGAAACGCTGCCCCCTTTCCGCCCCCGGTGCCCTCTTTTCCCGACATTCCAAGGCAAAGTCCTCCTCTAGCATTTCCTGAAGAGGACTTAAGGCGGCATTAAAAATTATATTCCGTGCTCATTCTGTGCTCAAGAATGGATTTAGTCTATTGTCGACAATCACACAGTAATTTAGTTGTTTTTATTCGGTCCTTAAACAGATCCTAAAGCCCAAAAGTGTCCTCATCCTGGCCAAGTTTTTTTTAGTTGACTAGAAATCAAGAAGAAAGCAACAAAAGACTTTCAAATCAGTACAAAAATGTCAATAGCTTTTTTGACTTGGTATTTTTTCATTGAGCGGATTTGTAGACAATGATTTTTAACTCATTTGCTCCCAAAACGTATAAATACGTTCTATTTTTAATTGTTTCAGTGTCCCAAAGACGTATTCGTACGTCTTTTATGTTTGCTTATTTTTACAAGAGACATCTCTAGGTTCTGATACAACTTAGCTCCAAAGCACTAGCTGAAAATCCATTTTAAAGCAAAAAACTGGCTACTGGAGGGCGGTAGCGCATTTGGTAAGACCCGCAACTTGATTGAACGGAACGAATGGCCGGGCCGCACGGCCGGGGCGCTGGCAGAAGATGACCAAATGGACGTCCAGGATGCCAGGCGGCGGACGACCGAGCAGAACAACCGGGAGGACGCCCGGGATGCCAGGCGCTGGACGACCGGGCAGAACGACTGGGACCACCAGTGCAGCGGACGATGCCGTTGAGTCCGTGCTGCTCGCCGAGCAGAGCCCGCGCCCCTGTGCTTGGCCGCTCGCGTCCCCCATACCCTCCACTGTCCCGCGACACAGCCGAAAACGCGCACAAAAAGCTCAAGTTCTCTGTTTTTTTTCATCAGAAATTGGAAAATTGCTCAAACTAAGCTATTTTCTAATGCTGATTTCTAAAGAATGGAAAAAGATAGTTCATATCTTTTTTTAGCGCTTTTTTTAGCGCTGACCAATGCTTGCAATTTTTTTTTCTTCAATATTTTCCCTCCCTCCACATTGAAGTCCACGGGGAAACCAAAATGTTGCCACACCGCAGATTTGAAAGAAGCTGGTGCTTCCTCAAAATTCGGTCTCTCCACTCCTCTGCTCGCCATAGCTATTTGTTTTCTTTCTTGTTTCACTTTCACTTCGCTCGGAAGCGAGAGAGGGCGTTACTCGGCTTCTATTACACAGGTGCTTGACAGCGATCCGACATTTACTTGCGGGACGGGAAGTTCTCCACAGCGGTGCTTCACGTCACACACAGGCACACAGAGCTCCACAAGCGTTCGGAATACATTAATAGCAAAACCGAAAAGGCGCGGTTCATAAAGGCGTATTGAACCGTACAGGGCGAACCGTACGATTCGGCTTTGAACCGCAAACCGTTGCAACGCTAGTCGTAATGCGGGGTCTACCTGTATTTAATTTCCATATTTCATAAGCTCTATGTCCAATTGTGGTCAGCGTCCTCATGTTTTTGACTGCTGCAACCGTGAAATAGAATGTGTGTAAAACCTACAACGTGTATTTGTGTTTTCATGGATGTCCCCAACCCGTCCAGGTGTCACAAGTCTGTTGCCATAGCGATTAGTAGTGACATAGGTTAACACCTGCCAGGGTTCACTCATGGAGATTAATGTGGCTTCTCACACACACATACAAAACGAAAGACCATGTCCCCTTTAAAGGGGACTGATAAAAGACAGGCTCCATCTTTGTTGGCAGGCCTGCGCTGCTGCATTTAGACATTTTTCGAGCAGTCCATGACTATCAAGTAGGGACAGTCACAGCCGCATCGAGTTACCAGACACGGCCGCTGACGGCTAGACAAACGTAGGTTGGCCCTGACAGTTGATTGACGTGGAAAATACCCGGAAAATACAGGCAAACCAATCACAACAGAGTCCATTTTATTTGATTTAGTTTATGAAAAAAAAACTGGCTTTCATCTGAGGTGCTTTATTTTGTTGAGATGCTTGATTTTGTTCATTCGCGTAAACTATAACAACCTTGTTGTGAAGTAAGTTGAAATCGCAGTCACAGTGTTCCAAGCTAGTCAAAACATAAAATCGTATTGTACAGTTAAACCTCGATTTAACGGACTAACAGGTGGAAAGATTATGTTTTCCTGAAGTTTTTTAAACTGAAGCATTTTTTAAATTGCTGAAAACCACCCATTACATTTCTTATAGCAATAGCACAGTACAAAAGTTTGCAAATAAATGTAAAAATGCTATTAGCATATGTAATGATAGCTATGCTATGAGTTTCCTATAGAGGGTGCTGCCTCTATTCTTATATGCTTATGTACTTGTTCTGAGATCACTTGGTCACATGACAAAAAGCTATACTTAAGTTTGCTACAATGTGAGGATCGAAGGACCGGATTGTCGGGACAGAAAAGCTACAGTGCTCAGTGAAATCAGTCCAAAATCTTTCATTGTTGAGGCAGAGGATGGACAACAAGGAAATAGGAGGAGTTTAATGAAGACTCATACGGCTCCAGAGAGTCATTCTAAAGATGCTGGAGCTGAAGTGCCACACAACCACCTGAGTAGGGATGGGAATTGATACAATTTTTACGATTCAGATTCCATTGTAGATATTGCTTAACGATTCGATTCTTTATCGATTCTCTTATCGATTCTAATTTGGTGAAAAAGAAGAACAAACGTTTTGATTGGCATCGAGTTTGTTTAATCAGAAGTCACAACCTTACGAACTCACGACAAGGTCAAAAGAGGCCCAAAGCCTCAATGTTAACTGTGGCAGTAAGTGGCAAATACACAAGAATGTGTAACATTTTACTGAAACATTTTTCTAATAGAAATAAGAAATATTGGTATATATTGGCATATAGGTCGTTGTTCTGCCTTTGGAAATATGTGTTAAAGTGTATTATTTACCATTATATTGAAATGCATGCCTCTTAGTTTTTATGGTGCCTTCATGCTCAAGTGGGGGCACCCTTGCGCTTCCTCACACGAAGAAGAACGCGCTCACGTGAAGAAGAGCGCGCTCTCACGCGAAGAACAAGTGCCTCTACAAACCATCCAAGCGAGTGAGCGAGTTAGTGAGAGAGGGAAACACTGCTGCGAGCCGACATTCTTTATGTTTGTAAAATATCTACAGAGGCAACGCCTGTATGTATCATCTTTTGTGTTGTTGTTGTGTGTTTCCACTCGTGATCGGTCTCTCAATTCCAGTTGTGTAGTGGTTTGAACGATGTGCTAATGCTAGCGAACGCATGCTAACCGTTTGTGTTATTACTGTATTAGCAGCTAATCATCGTTGATGGAACCCACCAAAAGAAAGATTAGACTCTCTTCTTTCGGCAGAAAAAAAAGTTAGTTCTTTTTCCATCTTTTTACATTCTTTAGAAATCAGCATTAGAAAACAGTTTGAGCAGTTTTCCAATTTCTGATGAAAAAACGGAGAAATTGAGCTTTTTGTGAAAGCATACATTTCAAACGTAACTTTGACTTTAACACAGCTATTTTTTGCTTTGGTTAAGTCCCAAACATCTGAATAATGTTTTCCTTTTACAAAATAAGATAAACAACGAGACAAATAGAGCTTTTGATAGCAAAGTAACAATTTATTTACACATAACTAACTGAAAGATGACACTGTTCCGGCCATGACAGCCGGTTAAACTTTTCAGTCATCGCCGCCTGTCTCATAAAGATGAATTTTTTGAGTCTCTGCGGGCTCTGCTCGGGAGTAGCATGGATTCAAAGGCATCGTCCGCTGCACTAGTGGTCCTGGTTGTTCTGCTCGGTCGTCCAGCACCTGCCATCCCGGGCGTCCTACCGGTTGTTCTGCTCGGTCGTCCGCCGCCTGGCATCCATTCGGTCGTCTTCCACCGGTGCCCTAGCTGTGCGGCTTGGCTGTTCTTTGCCGTTGAATCAGGTTGCGGGTCTTACCAAATGCGCTACTGCCCTCCAGTGGCCAGTTTTATTGCTTTAAAATGGATTTTCAGCTTTGTGCTTTGGAGCTAAATTGAATCTGAACCCAGAGATGTCTTTTTTGGAAAAAAAAACAAACGTAAAAGACGTATAAATACGTCTTTGGGACACTGAAACAATGAAAAATAGAACGTATTTACACGTTTTTGGGAGCAAATGAGTTAAGTGCTTGTGTGCTTGTTGTTATGAGATCATGTGGTCACATGACAGTAAAGCTAGTAGCTCACTAAAGCTTGCTACATCACGTTCCTGCTTATGTTAATAAGCAAATAGCAGAACATTACAGCATACATTCAAACATTGCCTTGATTGTTGTGTGTTTGTTAATTAGAGCTCGATAACCGTAACTTCGTGCTTTGAATTTACCTTTGAATGAAGTCTTTAAAGTTCCATACGGACAAGTAATCATAAGTCACAAATCCGTTATTTCCAAGTCTGTTAATTGAGGTTTAACTGTACTTTTATCTTTATCATTGTATTATTGTGCAGATTCTTTATTGGACCTCACAGCGTTAAAAAAATATCGAATACTTTAATTACGATGCCATGTGGTGGTAAAGCCATCCCGCTTTGGTCCTTAATAGTTTTGAAGTGAACCAAAATGCTCACATGGTCTTATTTACGTGTTCCTTTTGCTCTTAATAGCCGTTGATATGCGCGATTAGAGGGAATTCGCTGTGTAGTTTGTGCTTACATGAAAGCGCCGCTTTGTTTACGGGGATTGTAAATAATGAGCGTGCAATGGAAAGCATTGTCATCACAGTTAATACCCGCGGGAGGAGGAAAGGATGCAAGGGGCGCTTAATAACAATGAACAAATCCTAGGGTACGCTTCGCCGACCGGCCAGAATGTCGAGAGGGGAAAGCCAGCGCTCAGGGTTTAATCTGTGGCAATCCGTGGCATTGATTATCTTCCCAAGAGAATATTGTGGTTTGAATGCGTGTTTTTGTTTTTGGAAGTCTTTGGAAAGTGATTTGAATAACATGAAAACAAAATGGTGGTGTGCCAACCCCGTGACGGCAGGAAGCTGCAAAAACCACGACACGTTCATTGCATCTAAACACCATTAGCTAGATAATGCGGTTCCTGGAGAACTGCATGGGGATGTTTTATTTCTCTTGATGGTAGCTTCTTCCCAAACTACTATTAAAATCTACTGATATCTATATCAGTCTCTAGCAATCATTGGTTGTTTTTTTTTTTGTCAACGATGACGATATCGAAAATATTTCGTTGACATACTAATTTTTCATGACGATGACGAGACAATAACGAAATAAAAATGTATCTTTGGAGACTAAAACGTAACGAGACGATTACTAGTTTTCGTCTGATGAGACGAAAATGTGTCATAGTTTCCGTCATATGCTAAAAATGTGTGACATTTTCTTATTGTACGAGTAGTTAGCCTGCATCGTAACAGTATTTAGTCGTGTCGCTCATGTGACATGCTGCGCCCCCCGACTCACCGGAATGATCTCTAGAGTAGGCTTGTTTTAAACACATGGTAAGATTTGTTTTCTTATCTTGGCAAGTGAGAATATGCAATGTTACTTTAGCCTTTGAAGGTCTGTGTTGAGTAATCATCACACATTAAATGTAACTCGTAGCGTTGGCGTAACATTCGTGTTAGCATTAGCATTTAGCGTGGTGAGTGTAGTTTCAAACTCTCAGACAACTTTTTTTACATACAGTTTGTGGCGTCCAGGTGGTGATGTACTTCTATACTGCTGAGTGTGTATTACATCACCAAGTTGGCGTCGTCCTTGTAGATGCTACAATATTTGCCCGCTTGTCAATGTTCTTTTGAAATTGAGACATTTCAGTAATCGACAACTCCGCCTTTGGGAACCCTGGGTATGTTGCACTCCGGCTCGAAGGACCGTTAAATGTGAAGTTCAAATACAAATCCTTCGGAGGACATTTATAAAATAATCCAAAATAAGGAGAGAACAGGAGGGAACTATGCAATGCAATACTAGATTCCGTAATACAGTTTCCAAAATTGTTCTAAAACCTGTTCCTTCATGACCTTTCTGTTTATTTGGGTTGGCCATAGCAACAGAAAGGTGTCTTGCCCTAAAAGGAAATTGGGGAAGCAAGCTGGTGACACCCCTTGAACTTGTTTGACTATGTGTGTGTATGTAGGTGGATTTAGATACGTGTGTCAAAACATTTCATGTAGCAATATGCATTTGGCAACGGATAAAATGCGACAGTTTGATTTCTTAATGTCTGCGGCTTGTCTCAAGGCTGACCTGTGGAGTGAAGGCCGGTTTGAACCGGTGTAAATGACAATGACAGGTTTTACGAGCAAAGCATGCCCATCTATATTTTTCTAGCAATCAACCACTAAAACATTTCTTTATTGCAGTCAATCATCAATAACTCGACTTCATTGTAAGCAATCATTGCTAAAAGCAAATATTTAATAAGCATTATCTTATCAAAAACTAGACGAAATTTGTTTTCGGCAATGAAAAATAGACGGAGACAAACCCATTTGAAATTACTAAGATATGACTATTGGCTTATTTATGCTTCTGCGTTCCGTTCACGGCGAAACGACGGCTAGATCAGGGGTTCCCAAACTACGGCCCGCGGGCCGGATACGGCCCGCCTCCACATTTGGTCCGGCCCCCTGAACTTTTTTTTTTTTTTTTTACTTGTGTTTTTACTTTTTTTTTTACTTCTGTGAAAAACCCAGAGAGGGTTATTTGGTTATTGGGTTAACCCTAACCTTAAACAATAAATTTTGAGAAATCCCTCACTTGCAACTGCAAGGCTCAACCCTCCCCTGTTGTTCAGAATATCGCTGGTATGAGAATACTTTGGCTACAGAAAAGTTACAAAAGGCTGTGGCTTAGAAGAGGTGGGCCAACCAACACTAAAAACATGTTTGCGAAAGGTTGGCATCTGAGGAGGCAATATGATTTTGCATTTATACAAAATTAAAGGTTATTAAAACGCTGTCACAAACGTTTCCCACCAGCTACGGGAGTTAACTCCAATGGGTTTAGTGTGTCTAGCGGTGGTAAAATGTGTTTTTTTTTTCTCTCTCTGGCAACTGTCTGTGTTGAGAAAGAGAGTGTGTGTACAATGTAAACATGATACGAGTCATACACAGGTGCTTTTTATGGAAAATATTTCAATGATTTTTGTTCAGATAGTAATAATGTTGAGCTGTGGCTGTGGGTTTAGGCTCACCTAAAGCACTGCATTAATTTTAATTTTATTTAGAATATTTCAGTTTTTTTTTAACTTAACATTATACTTATGTTCCAATTTGCTAATATGTTTATATAAAAATCCTGTTCATTGGAAAAAAAACTGTTTTTTTTATTTTTATTTTTTTTTATTTTTTAACCCAGATATCTCAAAAGTCACAGATCTCAAAGCTGTAGTTGGAATACCATGATACCATGATATTTTGGCTTAAGGTTATCATGCCGTCAGAATCTCATACCGGCACATGCCTATCTAAGTCAGGATTTTTTGAGGCGCACGTCAGGCAATGACGTAGGTCGGGTCCGCTATCACCACAACGCATGAATCGGCCTTAAGACAAATAAGCATAGTCCAAAAAACTAAGAAGAAAAATAAAAGGGCTGCCAAAAAAACACTGCTGGCAATGTTGGAATTGACTAATATATCTGTCTTCTGCATTGACGGTTATAGCTGTCTTCGGCATTTACGGATGTAGCTGTCTTTGGCAGGACATGGCCGTCATTGGAACTGACATACGAAGTGTATTTGGCCGTCAATGTCATAGACATTGATGACTGAAAAACTGCTAAAAACCGAAAACCAGCAAAAATAGGAAAATGAAAAAATTGAAAAAGTGTAAACAACTGCAAAAAAACAAAAAAAAGCTATACGAAAGATCACGAGAAATCGAAAAACCAAAACGTATGATCCCAAAAAAAAAAAAAAAAGGCAAAATTTTTTTTACAATACTTAATGTAATTCAACAAGCACTGTGGGGCACAGCATGAATTCCAGCCTTTGCAGTCAACTAAAAATGTGGTGCAATAGTTGTCACGCTATGCTACTCCAACAATGCTACATAGCAACAATGCGGCCTTCACTGTATTGTGCCAAGATGCCTACAGGCATCAAGCACTTCTCTTCTTCTTGGGAAATATTGCTGCCATTCATCATGGCTGTCATGTTGTACCTTTCACGCAGAGGAGGTGGAAAGTCTAAAAATGGGGATGGAAAAAAAAACGCCGTTAGCTTGAGATGCTTTGTTAGGTCTATAGAAAAAAGGGAGGATGTGCGAAAAGGCCTGAGGCGGGTGTCTGGGAGACAAAGTCTAGGTCACGCCCGAGCGTCGTCATTAGCCGTATCGCTAACAAACATGCCGGCGGGCTAGCTTGGGTGCTTCCATCACCGGTTTTAGAAACAAGTCTTGATTTATGAGACTAAAAAAATATATGTAAAATTTGACCATCAGTCGGATTGAAATAATATGATCCTGCTCCATTTTTATGAATTGTTTAGCAAGTTTTATTGGAGGGATGTTGTTTTCGCGTGTCAAAGACGGCGCCGATAAGTGACAGGTAGAATGACGGGAGGTCGTTGTCAGGGTGCGCCGGCTCGCACTTTGCCCTCGTCGCTGCCTAAAATTGAAGCGCAAGTCGTGTCCTATTTTGGTTTGAGGAACAGGTGACGGCTGGCCTCAGCGCCAACTTCGCCCTCGTGCCCGCGTACCTCCCCCTGGGGGTGTCAGTGAATGTAATGTCATCATAGGCAGAAGGAATAAACACAGGACACAAACAACAAAGAATGACAATGTTACAGTTGTTGCAAATAGAATATGGAAGAGGTGAATTGATTTTCAGTTCAGTTTTGACAGTTTTGGCACTACTTCAGGTAGATTTCACTTTAAATTGAAATGAAATGCTGCCAGTTTTGACAAAAGTTTTAAGAAAATTATACTTTAAAATGAAATAAAATATAAATATTGGTTCAGGTAAAAAGGATACACTTTACAACATCCATCATCTATCGCCTATCGCCTTGGGTCGGGTTGCGGGTCACTTTGGGGTAAAATGAACATTACCCATTCAAAAGAATATATTGAAAGTGTACATGGAAATTGTGGCTGTTCTCCTGCCCAAGTCATTTATTACAAAAATTAAATTTGGAAAACAAAGTTTTATTTTTTACTGAACAGTCAGGAAAAATGACTTAGGCAATTATTTTAAGAAGGCGTCGATACGTTTATCAAATTTCATTACTTGCGCTTAATTTGTCTCCTCCTATAGCTAAACCAAATATATAGGGAAAAAAAACAGGTGACTTGACATTCCGCTCTGAGACCCCCAATTTGGCCAAATTTCAAAATTGTCCGATATGCGTGTCTGATACATCATTGGAAAGCTTAAAATCTCAATTTTCTCGGGGAAGAAAAATTTTGAACCTGAGGGCATTTTTTTTAAGAAAAAAAAAAATTAACAGCAAAACTCTTAACTGGAGGTGACAGCATGAGAGAGCATAATTAAAGACGCCATGATTTTATCGAGATATTATCGCATATTTACCTCTTTTCGATCCAAAAACTTCATGTAGTATGTATCACCGAGTGTCAAGACACAGCTGTGGCCATTCACAGCTGTGTCTTGACACTTGGATTTGGGGGGGATTATATGGGTGAAACATGGTAATATAACAAGGGTCGAGATGCAGAAATCGCAGACATCAAGGAGTGGTCGAGATTTTCTTTTTCCTGTATGTACCCTTTTAAACTTTTTTTTTTTTTTTCTTTGTTTGGATCAATTATTTATCATCTCAAATAACAGGGAAAATGCGACAGTAACAAAAAAATACAATTAAGTGATAGCTATGAGGTAGATATCCGTGACTTATTTCCAGGCACTATTTTTTTCATTGTGACGTAATTTGTTTAAAAGTTTAGATATGCAAGTGAATAATTTTTTAAAGTCTTTTTTTTAACTAAATATTACAGATCAATTAATGATTCTGAACTAAAAAATGACAGACATTTCGAATAATAAATATAATTACTTACCTTCTGTTTAAGGCTGGGTTGAAAAAAAAGCGGTTGCGCGGTGTCTGTAAATGGGTGTTTCCAGGGTAAAACGGACTATTTAAAGATAGGTCAGGGGCTTAATGCGCCATGAATCTGCTTTGGCAGCATATACACATACAGTGTATCACAAAAGTGAGTACACCCTTTGCATTTCTGCAGATATTTAAGTATATCTTTTCACGGGATAACACAGACAAAATGACACTTTGAAACAATGAAAAGTAGTCTGTGTGCAGCTTATATAAAAGAGTTAATTTATGTTCCCCACAAACTAACTCAAAATATAGCCATTAATATCTAAACCCCTGGCAACAAAAATGAGTACACCCCATAGAAACTACGTACATCCCTAAATGTCCAAATTGAGTACTGCTTGTCATTTTCCATCCAAAATGTCACGTGACTCGTTACAGGAGTGCTGTCAGTGTTGCTGCAGAGATTGAAGAGGTGGGGGGGTCAACCTGTTAGTGCTCAGACCATACGCCGGACTCTACATCAAATTGGTGTGCATAGCTGTCACCCCAGGAGGAAGCCTCGTCTGAAGACGGTACACAAGAAAGCCCGCCTGTCTCATCAGACCATAGGGCATGCTTCCTTTTCAGTCACCCAAAATCAGTAGGAAGTGACTTGTAAATGCCCCAAAAGGAAAAGGAAGTGATTTGAAAATCAACAGGAAATGATGTGAAATGCCCCAAAATGAACTCATGACCTGGCATTTGCAGCCACTGACAGCCATAGACATCCAATCCGTTTGAAGTGGGAGGGATAGCGGTGAATGAATTCCCTCCAGAGGAGTCATGGGAGAAAGTCATGCGGTCATAAGAGATCAAAATGGAACTAAACGTGTTTGAAGGAAGAAGACTGACGAGTACTCAAGAACACCATCCCTACTGTGAAGCATGGGGGTGGGGGTGTTTTTCTGCGCATGGGACAGGACAAGTGCACTGTATTAAAGAGAGGATGACTAGGGCCCTGTATTGTAAGATTTTGGGGAACAACCTCTTTCCTTCAGTTGGAGCATTGAAGCCATAGTTGGGTCATGCATCTGTCTTCCAACATGACAATGACCCGAAGCTCAGAGCCAGGAACTCCATCGCTATCATCCCTCCCACTTCAAACGGATTGGACATCTACTAGTGATAAACTTGTTCCAATTTATAGCAGAGAGATGAAAATAACTTGTTTTTCTGTTTATTATTTGTTTTGTATAATATCCCAGAATCATTTCCTGACCCATGTATCGATAATTTTTGTATCGCTATATCAAGTGATCATCGTTATCGTGAGCCTTGTATGACAAATAGTATCGTAACGTGAGGTACCCATAACAATTTAATGAGAAACAACTACCAACAAGGCGTTTCAGGTTTTAACACACCCTGTTTAGTTTCCCTTCGGTGATAAACAAACAGCAAGATGGCGGTCAACCTGTCACACGTGGCCCACCTGTATACACTGTACACATCCCTTCCACATTTCCATGCTATTCAAATACGGCCACAGCCCGTGACCTGGAATGATGTGTCACTTTGTGTATGGCAGTGCGCAAAGACGGTATTAATCAAATGAACGTCTGCCTGATTGCGCGATTTGTTTACGGCACGGTAGATAACGCCGAACGCGAAACCCGAATCCCCGACTACTCATCCTTCAAGTATTCTTGGCCGGCGTAAACACAAATATTTGTTCTCCTTTCCGACTCCCAGTAGGAGTGCGGCATGCGTCGTTAATTGACTTGGCATGTTGTTTAGAAGTTTGCCTGCAGTTTTACAATGATTTATACCATGTGGAGGAGGCATAGATGCGCACATGGCTCAATTACAGCACAATCTGGGATGCTTACTTTTAAATAGCATGCTTAAGTGCAAAAAATACACTTTGTTTTGACGTTTGTTTTATGTGCGGTTCTGTCAAATTTTTTGCTATGTAGAAAAACTTTGATGTGGAGTTTTTGTTCAATTAGATTCTTTCTGAGCTGTGTGCGGTGAGGTCGCTTGCGTGGCGTGCACATTTTGGGGACAGGCCGTTCTAAAACAGGGATTTCCCAAGCATCACTTGTTTAAAGTGGAACTAATCTCTAATCTTTGGAAAAAACAAGAAAGTGTTGAACATGCCGCTATTCTGGTCAGTAATGTGACAGTGAGGTACGATGGGATTACGATGTAATGTACTTAATTGTAAGCAGAGGTGGGTAGTAGCGCGTCACATGTACTCGAGTAGCTTTTTGAGAACTACTCCTAAGAGTAGTTTTACTACGCCATACTTTTTACTTGAGTAGATTTGTGAAGAAAAAACGCCACTCTTACGCCACTTCTTTGGGCTACACAAGAGTTGTTACATTTTTCCTCTTTATTCTACATATTAGATGGGTTTGGTTTTTTTGCCTGCAATGTCAAGAGTTGCGCTACCAATTTCACCAATAAGACTAACCACATGACTCCATTATACCAATCAAACGCAAGCTTGCCGTTCTATGATCATGCCATCCTGTTCAACCACATGGCGTCTTTAAAGTACCGTTAAAAAAAGGAGTATTTGACATTGAGCGCTGCCCTCAACATGACTCGAAAGCATGGATTTGACCCTCTCTCTCTGTTTTTATTTGGCAACGGCTGACCGCGGAAAACCAGAGATATGATCCTTCTAATTTCATAGTTGTAACTATGAAGGAACTAATCACTATTCAAACTAGGAACTATTTTCCAATGACCCGCCTGCCCGGGTAATTGGAGTTGCGCTGTTCTAGCGGTTCGGCTGGCGTGATTCCGGCAATCTGGTTGAAAAGTCAGATTCCTTCATAGCTTTTGCATAAAAGCTTGGTCGTAGCACACGGTAGATTGTAGATTCTAGCAGTGCAACGGTTTGCGGTTCAAAACCGAACCGTACGATTCGCCCTGTACGGTTCAATACGCCTTTATGAACCGAGCCTTTTTGGTTTTGCAAATACAGTAATTTATTCCGAACGCTTGTGGAATGAATTGGTCAAACTCTGTGTGCCTGTGTGTGACGTGAAGCGCAGCTGTGGAGAAATTCCCGCCCCGCGAGTAAATGTCCAATCGCTGTCAAGCACCTGTGAAATAGGAGCCGAGTAACGCCCTCTCTCGCTTACGAGCGAGGTGAAAGTGAAACAAGAAAGAAAACAAAAAAAGTTATGGCGAGCGGAGGAGTCGACAGACCGATTTTTGAGGAGGCACCGGCTTCTTTCAAATCTGCGGTGTGGCAACATTTCAGTTTCCCCGTGGACTACAATACAGACGGAGAGAAAATATTGAAGAAAAAAAAAACAATTTGCAAGCATTGCTTAGCGCTTGTTCCCTATGCTAACGGCAACACTTCTAACATGACTTGGGCACCTCAGCCGGCATCACCCACAGACATCGCTTTCTCAGAGCAGGACAACCCCGAAGATGACACCAGTGAAAACACACGGGTCTATAAAAGAGGCGTTCCAAAAGCCTTACAATATCAGGTCAGAAAAAGTTAAGTTAATTTAATTGCAACGCTTGATCCGCGTTATATTGTTCCCTCGCGGACATATTTCGCCAACAACATAATCCCCGACATTTATGAAATGGCACGCCAAGGCATCGAAGATGATTTCGCGAAAGCACATAGTTTCGCCCTGACCGCTGATAGTTGGACGTCCCGTGCTACAGAGTGCTACTACCTAACTGTGACAGTCCACTATAATTCATACCGGTCTCGGCGTTATTTGTACAAGTGAGCACTGATTTTTAAATGTGTACGCCGTACGTTACGTTCAAAATCTACACGTTTCTCGTGCATTGCGTTTTTGTTTTGTTTTTTTCATCCGTTTGGATTTGGTCACGCGTTTGGTTTGTAGCAAACGCGATGCTAGGCGGCTCCAATATTTCCTGACTGCGGTCGACATCATACAATCTACGCCTAGATATCTCATGCATTGAACTACATGCGAAATGACACACGGTAGCGTTAGTAAACAGCCGCCATTTTAGAGCAGTAAACTTCTCAGAAAGGCTCTGTTGTAGTAAAACCTTCCGAGCGAACCTAAGCAACTTTTTATCCAAAATACTCCTAAATCGGCAAAATCTTGACTTGAGTCTATCTTTAAAGGATGAAACAGTTTTGAAATTTTCACATGTCGAAAGTAGACTGAAGGGAACTAAGGCAAAAACGGGAGCAATTTTATTAAGGTTGATTCACAACATTAAATGACCTCCAAACATAGCAAAGGTTACTCTGTTTTGGGGTTTGTTTGTTTGTTTGTTTGTTTTAATGAAAAAAAAAAAACATGAAAGGTATGACCAGTTACTTTGCCATGTAACTTTTTTACTACTGTGTGTGTATTTCAGTAGTCAGTCACTACACTTGCCAAAGAGCTAAGAGGCATTTAAAATAAAAGTTAAAATATTTGACGCAATTAACGCACAAATGCCCCGCTCAAACAGATTAAAATGAGAGCACTGTGAAAGGTGTACTTGTTGTGTTTTTCGGAGTTTTGCCGCCCTCTGCTGGTGCTTGGGTGCGACTGATTTTATAGGCTTCAGTACCCATGAGCATTGTGTAAGTAATTATTGACATCAGCAATGGCGGGCTGCTAGTTTATTTTTTTGATTGAAAATTTTACAAATTTTATTAAAACGAAAACATGAAGAAATTAAAGAAACATAAAATTTCTATAACTTGTCTTTTAAGAACTACAAGTCTTTCTATCCATGGATCGCTTTGACAGAATGTTAATAATGGTAATGCCATCTTGTTGATTTATTGTTATAATAAAGAATGCAGTACTTATGTACCGTATGTTGAATGTATATATCCATCTTGTGTCTTATCTTTCCATTCCAACAATAATTTACCGAAAAACATGGCATATTTTATAGATGGTTTGAATTGCGATTAATTGCGATTAATTACGATTAATTAATTTTTAAGCTGTAATTAACTCGATTAAAAATTTTAATCGTTTGACACCCCTAAGATAAATATATTGTAAACTGTTCCTCTGGAGTGGTACTAAGGTTCTCTTGACAAGTAGTCTGCATGCTTCTGTAAATACTTTTTTAAATTACTTAAATTACTTTTATAAAAAAGCAGCCTCACAAATGCTATATTCAACCAATAAAGCTGTTGACTAATCCGAGTTGACATTTTTGGACGTCACTTTCTAGTGTGGTTGCCATTACTGGGGTGTTAACACACCTCAGTCGCAGCCCAGCGTCAGTTAATGTAAACAGTAACGTCAGCTGCTGCTAGGGTTGCAAACTCCCTGAAAATAAAAAAAGGGGACACCTTATTGGTAGAGCCAGCTGGCCTGATAACCATCACCTTCTGATTATATGTTTTTGTATGTCAAAAGTGTTGTTTTTTTTTTTTAATGAATACAGTAATTGTAATATATTAATTTTACTGAAACATGAATTAGTTGGATATTTAAGTGATAAAAGCACTTCAAAAAACAACAATTATTGGCAGTATATTTTTTAATACTTTTTAAAGATTGCAAACATAAAGTGAGGTGTGTTCAAAGTCCCCTCAGCAATCAGTTTCGCAATTGATCACTCCACATATAATGTGAAAATGCAGACAAAATTGACAGACAGAAAAATCTAATACAAATAGTCAAAATAAAATACCCAGAAAAGGACAAGAAAAGAAATGATCATCATTTTGTACATGCTTTTTACTCAAGCTTATCTCTAATTTCTTATCACCCACACTCTATGTTGTCTTCTGGTATCATCATGACAACCCACAGTCCCTCAACCAATGAGAGGAGAGGCAGGGTTCCCCTACATATTCTTTAAAAGCACCATACCAATATTTGTTCATTTGAAAAATAAAACACTATTTTCGATTTTCATGACAATACAGGACAGAGCGCGTACCTTGTAAGCTTAAAACAGGACACGTACTTTTGTTTCTGAATACGAGAGGATCACGTTTTTCAGTGGACGGTTAGCAACTCTAGCATCTGCAAGCTGGGTGTGCTGTGGGCGACACACCCCAGCAATGGCGGACCAGGTACTTCCGGTCGTTTAGCTTGATTGCTTTGATTTCTAAACTGCAGTACGTGCACCACTGGGCAGAACTGTACTCTTTATTTGAAAGGAATGATGCCCTTTCGAAAATGGCGACGACGTAGACACTTTGACTAGCCAGCCTGCTACTGTGTACTCAGCAAAGCTGCCATGTTCATAATAATAAAAGTTTTGTTCGAATGTTTTTACTCGTGCCGCCCATCTGGGACGACAGCCCTGGGCGGCTGCCCATTTGCGCAAAATTAAAACTGTAATGTAATACAGTTAATGTCCAAAACGTCCTATCTGATGTTGTCAAAATTTAAATGAAAATGTCCTATCAAACCTGCATAACCTTTCTATCAATTTTCACAGGTCTATTTCCCCAAGGTATGTAATCAGGGTGAGCCAAGAGGAAGTTGCGCTCCCCATGGACAACAAAGCTCCTCCACAGAGCACTCGCCAAAGTCCAGCCAGTCATGAAACTCGGCGGGGATGTCGTTGACCTCGAGGTTAACTCTCCTCAGGTAAGCAGCGGCAGATCACGGACAAAAGAGCGCTTCTCTTACAGGTGGACCGTCGCGGCATATCGGCGCTCTCTCGCACTGACAGATTTTCTAATTCACTGCAGATTCCCATAAGAGTGGGTGGCCCGGGCCAACAGTGGGTCCATTCATGCTGGGTGGGACGGGGAGGGGTGCGTCAATGAACCTGGATTAATTGAAGAAAGCCTCCTCGGATTGGAAAATCGTCCGGGTCGCGATGTCAAGTTGCCGCAATGATTGGCTAGCTAGAGGGCATTAAAATGTCAGGATTTTAGCTGCTCTTTGCATAGGATAAAGAATATACGCCGGTTTTTCAATAAGTGACTATCTGAAGTAACTTCCTCTGTTTTTCGCAACAAAACCAATGAAAAAGTCGTCATGTCAGCTCGGGCAGGCTTGGCATACCCGCCGACAGGATACTTCCTCAGATTAGCGAGGCTGTTTACACAGTCCCCCGGTAATCTGGGCCACAGGGGAACATACCTGTACTGTGTCAAAAATCCAGCTCCAGTTACACACTGAGAGCCGGTGCGGAACCATACGACCTTCCGGGGAGGGTCCGCGGGGACTGGACTGACTCCAGGGGAAGTTGGCAGTTGGCACGAGGGAGGGAGGGAGGGCATATGTGCCAGACAAGGGCATGTGTTGTGCACTTGCCACTTCCTCTTTTGGAATTTTTTAATTACATGCTTCTTGGCGCGTTGATGGGGCTAGACAGTGAAGAATATAGAACTCTCACTGACATTGAAGAGTTGAGGGTCTTAAAGCGATACCTATTTGCCTTTGAAAATGAAACAAAACAAGAATTTCAAGTCAGTTTCAACAAGCCCAATTAACTAGACAGTGACACATACATTCCCTAAATGAGAAAAGAGAGAATGGTGGTCGTGGAAGAGGCTAAAAAACAATTCTTGATTATGCTCCTATGGATTGTGAGAGTGTTGTGGACAAGACATTGACCAAGACTTGCAAGTCAAGACTTTTCAGAGTCAAGACCAAAACATGGGAACTGAGTCAAAGACCAGACCAAAACCTTCAAAACTTGTCTTCAACCAGGACTTGTCATGGAAACGGGCAAAACAGCGCAATATGTTCAGTTTGGTATTCTAAATCAGAGGTTTCAAGGAGAAATCGCTGTATTTGGTAAAGCCAACCTATTATGTACTATTGTTTACAACTTAAGTACCGAAACTTTTTTTTTCAAAGTGAGAGAGCAAAAGAGTTTTGCTTGAAACCCCTAACCAAGACAAAATCAAAACTTTTGTCAAGACCAAAACAAGACCGAGACAGAGACAACCCTGAGTCTAATAGGAATTGAGTGAATATCTTTCACCCTGGCAACTACGTACTCATTCGTACATCCGGGGAGAGTCAGAACGGGCCGTACAATCTTTTAATTCATCACATACCCAGGTTGTGGGATGGCTGGGGGGGTGACATCACTGTTGCCTCCTCACGGTGGGCCCCACCATTCTCGCACCTCTTTTAACGCACCACATACATCACACTTCATGGGGGAACTTTGGCAAGGGGCGGTGGGCCGGACAGCTGGGTAGAACCTCCATGCGGCGGACCCGCTTTCCAAAGCCGGGCTTTCCTATTTCAATACATACACAGAACTACCCTCCCCACACAATCCCATCATGGTGCTGGGTAATGGTTGCCAGTCGGGGACCTGGCAGCCACAGTAATAGGGTGGTAGTTGGGTCCCAGACTTTTCTCCATGGCGTGGCTCCCGGGGCGTGGCCTTCTCTCTGCCTGGGGGTCGGGGCTCCGATCCCGCTTTGCCCTGCAGCTCTTGTCGGTGCTCTCCTGCCTCCGCCTTCCCCCTGCCTGGGCATCCTCCCTGCGCGCCGGTGCGGGTCGCTGCCTGGTTGACAGTGGGTCGGCTGGATATCGCCTGCTCCGGGTGGGGATCCTGCCTTGCCCTGGGCTTGGTGGGCCGCTGGGGGTCCCGCGGTGTGCCGTGCCGATTGGGGTGCTGTGGCGGTGTCTCTTGGACCTGGGGGGTGGTGGTGGGCGTGAGGGGTGAGTAGTGGCGCGTCCCCTCGTCCCATCCCTGAAGGCTGGTTGATAGGGTTGCGGATGGCCTGAGGGACCACTCTGGATCCCAGGGGGATGACAGTGGCCCTCTTGCAGGGCTACAGGAGGAGAGATGGGCTGCACTGGCACGCCCCCCGATTGGCTGGGGAAGGGCCACGGCCCTGGGGCGGCTCCGCCGGCATTTCCACTCGTCTGAAGGACTATCACATGTCTGATGGGATCCACGCATGACAAGGTGTAATTAGACACACTTATCTAGTAAAACTCGATGTCAGGATTAGCGGTCAGATAGCATAGAATAGGATGCTAGCATACTCAGATACTCAGACTGACAAGGGATTCACACAAGTACTGGGTTGTACACCTCACATGACTGATTTGTGTACACTCCACCCCTCCCAATCACTTATCTTTCTGACCCCCGCCCCCCTCCTCTTGCTCCTTGGTCATCAGGCCCCCCACATGGTGTCAACTGGAAATACAACTGGCTAACGATAGCACTAACATATTCATAGTTTGTTTTTTGTTTTTTTAAAACCTGTCACATTCAGCTGTTTGACAATGTTTCACATTGAGAGTATGACTTACTCCCATTGCGATAATTCAACATATCTCGTTTATTATGACAAAGCAGCGAACAGGAAAGGGTAATGGGGGGACAGAAGAAAAGAAACACAAGAAAAGAAAGAAAAGAAACACAAACAACAACAAGAAATACATTGAATGCCTACACTAACTATTAATATGTTGGTGCTATCATTAGCTAGATGTATTTCCAGTTGACACCATGAAGTGGGCCTGTTGACCCAGGAAAGAACGGGAGGGGAGTGGGGAAGTCTATAAGCTAAGTGATTGGGAGAGGTAGAGTGTACACAAATCAGCTCTGTGATCTAGAACCCAGTAATCATGTGAATCCCTTGTGAGTGTAGGCCCGTTGGCAACCGACCCACCGCCGCCCCACCGCCAGTCCCGGCAACATATTCATAGTTAATGACGGAGCCTTCTCCGTTGCTGCCCCTTCACTTTGGACTCACTCCCTAAACCAATCTGCACCTGTTCTGATCTTCACACATTCAAAAAATTATTAAAAACTCACCTATTTAAACTGGCTTTTAATTTGTAATTCTTTGTTCTATTGTTTTCTATTTGTTTTTTTATTGTTCTTGTGTGAGCAACTCTAAAGCGTCTTTGAGCATCGGTAAAAGCGCTCTATAGTAAATTAAAATGTATTGTTATTATTATTATTATTATTAATCTAGCCGTTCAATGTATTTCTTGTTGTTTGTACTTCTTCTGTCTTTGTTCGCTGTTTTCTACTAATAAACGAGGCACGTTGAATGATCACAATGGGGGTATGTCATACTCCCATGTGATACATTAAAACTGTTTAGACCAATCGGACACTCAGATTTTCATTCTCCGTGTCAAGCAGCTGACAGGACACGTTTAATATTTTTTTTTTTTTTTAATTTGAGTCTGAAGCCAGATCAAGACTTTCTAAATGTATCTTCAACCAAGACTGGTTTCAAGTGTACAACACTTGTAGTAATAGGCGAAAAACCACCTTAATAAGCTCCCTTTGGGATTCTAAATCAGAAGTTTGAAAGAGAAATCACTCTGTTTTGATCAAAACCAACTAATGTTCTTCTGTTGATAAATTAAGAGCAGAATCATTTGTTTTGGTGATATTTCATTTCATTATAATTTGAAAAGATGAAGTTTTTCGAGTTCTGAGCATTCTCACAAATGTATCTTCTATCTCAAGGCACCACTGTACTAAATCCACAGAATTTGCTCCGATTCTGAATCTGCAACAGGTTGTGTCAAGTCAGGCAGATGAGTCTGGACTAAATCAGTCGCGCCAAGGTGAAAGCGTGGCCACCAGCTAAAGCGGGCCTAATCTGTTGCAGACATGTGCGGCACGCCATTTTGAAAAGGGGGGCGCGAGTGTAGTTCAGTTCAGGTGCAAACAATTGCAGCAGCTGTCAGTGAGCTGCCGCGATCTGGTTTGATATCTTAATTGTGAGTCAATCCCACTGCAATTCTGGGATGTCGGGACTCTGCCCGCTACGCTTCCATCTGTCAGGGTTCCTGAGCTTCTATATCTCTGGCTTGTGTGTGTGTGTGAGTGTCCACCCGTCCCGCATCTCGCAGGGAAATCGGTGGTGATTGCTGCCATTTCCGCTGGCTTTTAACGATACGGGTCGGTTGGGGGGCCGCGGGCTAATGCTGATAATTGCCGCCTTTCAAAACTACCGGACCCCCAGCACCACTCGCCGTCTGCTGACCTCCGCCTCCCTCGGCAGTTCAGCGTCAATGTCGATTCGGCTTCACAATCCGACACTGTCCAGATCCACTTTTTTAAACTCGCCATGTGGTCCGGAGAACAGTAAATGTCCACAAGGGTGAAATTTAAAGATGGTCCTGATCGGAAATCGGGCCTGTTATGTTATTTTTTAGAGCATCAGAATTGGGTAAAAAAGATGAAGTTTTTAAAATGCACTTGAGTTTAACTTTAACTTTATAAAATTGATTCAGTATACCGTAATTTTCAGACTTTAAACCGCTACTTTTTTCCTTCATTTTGATCCTGAGGCTTATTTGTTGATTTATTTGGGTTAATAGGTAACACTTTATTTGATAGCGGCGTCATAAGAATTTTTGTGATAGACGTTTGGAATGACTGAGCGTTTGCTTGAAAATGTTAGAAGAATTGTGTGGTATCATTTTTGTGAAGGTGGGGCGTTTAAAATTTTGGAAACAAGGGACTCTTTTTACCCAAATTTTTACCCAAGGACTCGCTCATATCATCAAGCCAATTAAACATACAGTAATTTTCGGACTATAAATCGCTACTTTTCTTCACTCATTTATAATCCTGCGGTTTATAGTCCAGTGCGGTTTATTTGTTGATTTATTTGGGTTAATAGGTAACACTTTATTTGAAAACAGCGTCATAAGACTGCCATAAGACACTATCATGGGCATTAATGAGTGCTTATGACTGTGTCATTAAGTGTCATCCAGCAAATTATGTCAGTAACTCCATTTATGTCCAGTTCGGATCTTTTACATCCATTCAAAAGTGCAATAATTGGCAAATGACACTTAATGACATCTGTCATAAGCATTCATTAATGCTCATGGCATTGTCATGTAATAATTATGATGGTTTTATGGCACCACTGTCAAATAAATTGTCACCAAATACCATAACTAGCAATTAGTGAAACAACTGGAACAGAAACTGAAGACATAGTTAGCACAGAACATGAATTTTTGATTGCTATTCATATTTTTAGTGCTGCAATGCATGCTAGGAAGCATGTTGGACAACAAGAGTGTTGACAGCAGGTGGCAACAGAGGTTGACTGTCTCCCCCCAAGGGAGCAGTGATGGCCAAATTAAGCTTCTTGAAGCAATGACACTTTGCAGCCAAGTGGCTCAAAGCTTAATGGTAGTTCATTTGGTTTTATGACAGCCGTATGATTCCGCTGTCAAATAAAGTGTTACCGGTTATTACTCTTTTGGTGTAAGTATCCCATAATACAGTGAGGACAACTGCGGCTTATAGTCCAGTGGAGTTTATGTATGAACAAATGCTGTTTTCGTGCCAAATTTGGTGGGTGGCTGCATATAGTCAGGTGCGCCTTGTAGTGCGAAAATTACGGTAAATTGGAGAATTTACAATATTTTATTTCTTGTATTGGTTTTAGGACTGTCAAAATTATCGCGTTAACGGGCGGTAATTAATTTTTTAAATCAATCACGTTAATATATTTGTCGCAACTAACGCACATGCCCCGCTCATACAGATTAAAATGACAGCACAGTGTTATGTCCACTTGTTGTGTTTTGTCAACCTCTGCTGGCGCTTGGGTGCGACTGAGTTGATGGGTTTCAGCAGCATGAGAACTGTGTAATTATTGACATCAACAATAGCGAGCTACTAGTTTTTTTTTTTTAATTAAAAATTTTACAAATTTTATTAAAACCAAAACATTGAGGGGTTTTAATATAAAATTTCTATAACTTGTACTAACATTTATCTTTTAAGAACTACAAGTCTTTCTATCCTCTATCTTTAACAGAATGTTAATGTTTATGCCATCTTCTTGATTTATTGTTATAATAAACAAATACAGTACTTAAATACAGTATGTTGAATGTATATATCCGTTTTGTATCTTAGCTTTCCATTCCAACAATAATTTACAGACAAATATGGCATATTTTACAGATGGTTGCGATTAGTTACGATTAATTAATTTTTAAGCTGTAATTAACTCGATTAAAAAATTTAATCGTTTGACAGCCCTAATTGTTTTGTTTACGTCAGGGGTTCCCAACCTATTCCACTAAGGCACACTGTGGGTGCAGGATTTCATTCTTACCAAACAAGATGACAACACTTTTTCCCCAATCTGGTGTTTTACAAGTGCAATCAGTTGATTGCAGTCAGGTGTGGCTTGTTTTAGCAGAAGCCTCATTGGTTCAACTGTCTCTGCTGGATCGGCTGGAACAAAAACCAGGACCCACAGTGTGCCTTGAGGACTGGGTTGAAAACCCCTGGTTTACGTAACACAAAATATGCAAACGTCATTTTGTTTGTGACATAATTTTCTGCTGCAGAACTCAGTTCAGAACAAAAATAAGTTTTTCAAGATTTTTATTTTCCCAAGAATCGGATCAGGACTCAGTATTGGCCGGTCTGCAAAATCAGGTGCAAAGATTTGTGACTGAGGCATTAATAGTAAATTTCAGTTTTAATAAAGTTCTGAAAATTAGCTAGTAATGTGCCCCATGACTGGCTGGCAACCAGTTCAGGGTGTGCTGTGCCTCCTGCCCGTTGTTAGCTGAGATGGGCTCCAGCACCCCTGCGACCATCAAGGGGATAAGCGGCTCAGAAGGTGAATGAATGAAATTAGCTAATAATACGAATCTGCTCAATGCAGAGGATAAAGAATACACGCTTATACAGTACATTTATAGTAAAAATGTTGTTTTTTTTAAAAGAGTTTTGCATTTATGTTTTACTTGCACTGTGTGAAATAGATTTTTTAACCTTTCAAAATCTTTTGTTTCATAGCAATTTGTCGTATTTCCGATTTTTTTTATACCATTTTATTCATGAAAGACACGATACTCAAACAAAATTTGGTCTGCTTTGTTTTACACCAGAAAAATATGTAATTAGGACATCCCTATAAAAGTCCATTTTGGAAAAGTTTTGAAAATTATAATTCCAATGTAGTGTTTAAGAGATAGTAATATTAGTTGGTCTATGCAGAGGATAAAGAATACAGTGGTACCTCGACATACGATCGTTTCGACACACAATCTTTTTGACATCCGACGTATAATTTGACTTGCCATTTCTTTCTATGCATCCGACGACATGCTCGAAATACGACGATTTATGACAGCGCCACAGTTTCTTTGTTTTATCGCAAGATGGACGCACGGCGGATTTTCTTGTGAGAGAAATCAACATGGGTTCCAACAATGTTCGTGCAGGTGGTGAATAAGGTAAAAGGTGAGACTCACCGTTGAAATGATGATGGAAATGATAGGAAAATATGAGCGTGGGGTGCACATCCGTGAACTGGCTCAACATTACGGCCGTAGACGATCTATGATCTCGGCGGTCCTCCTCCGTTCGCCAGTCTTTATAAGTTAAGGTGACAATAATTATTATTGTAACATCGCCAAAGAAACTGTTTGAGCTTCCTTAGGTTTTTAATCCTTTATTTCAGAACTTGTACAACACAACATGCCTACTGTCCGTCGCAGCTGAACATGTAAAGTCAACCACGCGGTGCGTTCAGGAACACCACGCAAAAATACATCTGCCACATTAGAACCCAATTCGTTACTTTATTACAGGTATTATTATGACTATTATTGTATTATTATTCCGATTTTTCTTCATAATTGTTTTGCTCTGTGTAATTGCTATTTGCAATAGTACTAGCAGTATTTATTAATGATTTAGTGTAGGTTTTCAGGCTGTGGAACGAATTAATGGAATTATAATGTGTTCTTAAGGGGAAATCCTACTCGACCTACGACCATTTTGACTTACAGACAAGGTCCTGGAACGAATTAACTTCGTATGTAGAGGTACCACTGTATAGAGTATTCTGGCGTTGTTATATAATCAGTTTTCAATGGCAGCCACTGAGTTAAATTTAAGCAAAAAAAATTGTCAAAATGACGTCGGGTCACTGAATTAGACTGGACACGGTCTCTAGAGGCGTCACGATGAAGAGATGAGTATCCGTCCCGTTGACGGCTCTGACTGATCGGCCGCCACGATTCTGCGCCCCGACTCCTCAACCCCTGGCGCTGATTTATGTGGCCCCGCCGAGCCGGCCGGCGTCTATTTGAGGGCCCTGCGAGGAATGAAAGTGTTACCGGCGGGTGTCGGGGGGAGACGCTCGGGGGAGAGTTATGAGTTTTCTCAGCTGAGTGCCCGCTTTGGTGGGGAGGGGGGCACAGGCAGACTGCTGTGCGTGTCAGTAGGGGGGGCGGAGTCCGTGGAGCCCGCGGGCTTGAACTCCACAGCTGAACTAGTGACCCCGACCATCCATCAGAGCCGGGGTGTGACAAGGCAGGGGGTATGTGACACAAGGGGGCAGAGGTGGCAAATCTTAGCGATGGGTATGAGAGAAGGACACAATGAGGCGAGGTTTGCTAGTCAAGGGATCAACAGTTTTTTCTTTCACCAAAGTGCTTTTTTAAAAAAATTCTGTTTTTTTTTCTTCTTTTTTTTTTTAATGTACTATAAAATGAGTGATTCATAAATAAATGATAATTGATATGCATGTGTTATTCACAGGAAAAGTTAAGAGCATTCAAGAAATCTAAAGAATTATCCCAAAAACATTTTCAACATGTTTATTCGCCAGGATTATTTTAATCTTTTTTTTTTTTACGCAAAGATCATTTTTGTCAATCAAAATTGGTAAATAGGAAATGTAAAGTAGATTTGAATCCAATAGACTATCCAGAGTTTACTCTTTATTAAATTAAGATGTGAGGATTTTTCGTAGGGGATTTTTTTGGGATCAGGTTTTAGATGTAAATATGAAAAATAATCCAAGAAATCTTTCAATATCTAAAAAAAAAAACAAAAAAAAACTACATTTTTCAGTCAAAAATGGTAAGAAACGAAATAGTAAAAGTAACTTTTGCAAAAACAATTGCAGGAAAAAAATATATCAATCTACATTCTGATATTGAATCTAGAAATGATAAATAAATAAATAAATCTAAAATAAATGTGAAATAAGAAAATATTACTTGCCATGAATATTTCAATTTTTTTTTTTTTTTAAACATGATTGATATGTGACAATAAGTGTGTATTAAATAGAATATATAAAAAAGATAAACAGAAAATGAGCAAAATTCCACAATATTCTAATTTTTCTGGAAAATATTGGGAATAAAATCAGTTTTTTACAATTTATTTCTGCACAAAAAATTGTGGTATACAACATGCGCGAAGATTAATGAGGGGCATAGCCCCCCGGTGGCCAAGAATGTCATTGCATATAATTAATTGGCAATACAGTATATGAATTTGAAATTAAGACTGAGCCGGTAAAATGTTTTCTATAAAAGTTGGAAAGCAATAAAACAAACAACATACATGAATGAAATAAACAAAAAAAGTATTTTTATAATGGGTCAAAATTATTTTACAAACAGATCATGTAACCTTTGTAAATTTGCTTAGCCCCCCCCCAAAAAAACACCTAAGAACAGAACAGCCAAGATGGATGTACGTAATTTTTCCAAACCTAAGCTTTCAAAAGCGACAACAACTACTGTGTGAGAACCAAAAATTGAAGATGAAGACCATGAAACGCTGGAGAGCACCGCCAAAAGTTTGCTCCACTACAGACGTTAACCCTCAAAAATGATGGGAAACAAAAAAAATTAAAATGCTCATTTTCTGCCACAAAAGTCAAAGTCCGCCTCTGGTATACAGTATATTTTTTTCTTTGCATGATAAAGTAATAAATCTTTGAAATGAAGTGACAAAAATGAAGAAAATATACCCAAATTCCTCAATTTTTATCAATGCTGCATACATTGACCTTACTGTAGAGCACATGGTAATGATTTTTCCAATGCTGTTATTGTCCTATTCTTGAGACAAATAGACTAAGATGAGAAACTTTCATCTGGACAAATCCAAGATTTTTTGCTTCTAGTGTTTCCAGTGGTGTGCGCCTGAAGCCTAAGTCAAAGGCAGACTGAAATCCCCCACCCACTTGCACTGCCAGCGCCTTTCAGCTGTTGCCCAAGACTCACTGTCACTCGGCTCGGCGTGGCCAATGGGCGGACTTGATCCCGAAGGGGCATTGGCTTGACGCCAGAAAGTGGGAGAGGAGGAACAGACGAGAGGAACACTAATGGTTAAGTGCGATAGCGCGACTCTGAGATGGAGCCTTGTGTCGGCGGCATTAGCGGTTATGAGGGTGTGAGTCTCAGTCGGTAAACGAGGGTTTAGACGCCGCTTTTCGAGCAAATCCGGGGGGAAGTGAAACTTTTAAGTTAGCGACTATTTAGTGTTGACTGTTGGAGAAGGCCTCGATGTTGAGATGGTCTTTCTCTTGTCATTTCGAAAATCATTTTTGGGCTATTGCATGTACATCTTTTGCTCCAGACATTGCCCTCAAATTGGCGAGATGTTCAAGCACCACTGGGTTTTTGTGCGGTGATCTCACGATATGACCATAGAACAATTATCAATGCATGGGTCAGGAAATCATACACAACAACTAATAAACAGGAAAAACAAGATATTTTCATCATTCTGGTGTGAATTGAAATGAGTTTGTCACTAGTAGATGTCGAATCCGTTTGAAGTGGGAGGGAGGCAGCGAATGAACGAATGTTCATTCGCTGCCTCCCTCCCAGTTCAAAAGGATTCGACGTCTATTGCTGCCAGTGGCAGCCAATGAGTTTATATCATTGCACTGCTAATGCCACAACATTGTCACATGCATGTATTAGGTAATATGTTCTCAGACATCTGTCTCAATGTGGGTATTTCCTGTTAATTTTAGATTACTGAAAAGGAAAGGACTAGAGAATTTCCCCAAATGAATAAGAAGTGACTCAAAATCAACAGAAAGTAGCCACAAAAGATTGCCTATGATTGCTCTGGTTTCAGTGCCATTGATGGGGCTAGGTATCCAATCCAGTCAAAATGAGTTGGACGTCTAGCGCCGTCAATGGCAGCCAGTGAGCTGATTTAGACACTATCCTAATGGCACTTTTTGGTAGCAACCTGTTGGTTGGTTATTATTTATTTTAAAACTTTGATACCTTTTTAATATGACATATCGATTCTTAGTATGAGCATATCGATAACCTATTGGGCTACAATGTATATGTTGTCACAGCTCTAACAGCCATCAAATATACACCAAAAGCAACTTTTAAAGGGTACACTGATAGAAAAACATGTACTTCTTAAAAGATAAATGTTAGTAAATGTTAGATCGGTGTCCCGATCGATCAGGTCGGATCACGTCATTTTCAAAGTATCGGAATCGGCAAAAAAATATCGGACACGTTTTTTTTTAAATATATATATTTTTTAATTAAATCATTTTCTAATTGTATTAACGTAACAGACAAAATGTCTTACACTCATCCAGAGTCTTTAGTTTTGGCTTAAAGTAGGGTTATCAAATTTATCTCGTTAACGGCGGTAATTATTATTATTTTTTAATTAATCACGTTAAAATATTTAACGCAATCAACGCATGTGCTGCATGACCCATTCACGCAATGTCGCGTTCAATCTATAATGGTGCCGTTTTACCTATATAGAGAGCTAAAAGGCAGCGTACAATGAGTAGAGTGAATTTTGGCAATCTTTGGAGCCTTTTTTAAGTTGGCTAAAGCCTTAAAATCCCTCTCTCATCAATTAGAAGTATCGTGAGAAAGCAATGTGGGAAAGAAAGGTAGTAGTTGATCTTTTTCTTAACACCCTATGTTATTTCCCAACGCAGAGAAGATATATCAATTGGTGCCACTTTGCACAGGAATGGTTGCACTTCCCATCATGCATTTGGGCAGAACAGTTAAATGGCTACAGTATCATTTACTGAAAGCTCAAAAAATACACTAGATGGCAATATTTAGTCACAATATACAAAGTCACATTTATCCTTTAAGAATTACAAGTCTTTCTATCCGTGGATCCCTCTCACAGAAAGAATGTTAATAATGTAAATGCCATCTTGAGGATTTATTGTCATAATAAACAAATACGGTACTTACGTCCTGTATGTTGAATGTATATATTCGTCCGAGTTTTATTCATTTTTTTCTTAATGCATTGCCAAAATATATATTATCGGGAATGATTGGAATTGAATCGGGAGCAAAAAAAAAAAAAAGCAATCGGATCGGGAAATATCGGGATCGGCAGATACTCAAAGTAAAACGATCGGATTGGGAGCAAAAAAACATGATCGGAACAACCCTAGTTATAATAATTTGATATTAAACCCCCTCTTAAGTTTTCGTTTTAATAAAATTTGTAAAATTAGTTTAACTAGTAGTTCATCATTCTTGTTGACGCCGCAATGCACTCTGGGCGGTGACGCCGGGCTTCCACAGTGCCACTTTTTAGGTACATAAACATGCTGCCCTTCCAATTTGAACCGGGCGGAGAAATGAAGAGCAGGACAGCATTGTCGATATTCCACAAACGAGCAGAAAAAGCAATTAAATGAAGGTCTCCAGCGGGATTAGAACCCACATTTCCCGTGTGATGGACGAGCACGTAGACTACAGGACTATACTTCTCCTTGACGTTGCTTGAAAACACCAAAAAAAAAACGTGATTGCAAAAAGAGGGACACAAAATGGGTCCGTAACAGAAAGTCGGAATCAATGGGGAAAAAAAATACCCATGGAAAACCACGGTAAGAGGCAAACGGAAAAACTAGGGCAAAGATGCAACTCGCAGCAAACGGTCAAGAATTCAAACTATCAAATAGCAGTAAGTCAGTTTCTCAGCAAGCCGCCTAGGATCGGTTTAAAGACACTGCTGATGAGCTGGAATTGGATGCAGGTACGACGTCGGGAACTCATCCCACCTCTTTGTAACAAAACAATCTGACCAGCAGCAGAATGTAACAGAATCATGCCAGTCGTCATACTAGCTTTGCTTGCTAGCTAGCGCAGCTATTCTCCCAGTCCATCCCAACTGCGTCATCACCCCCAGCGTGCATTGCGTGCGTAAAACATGGTGCCCTCCGTAGGTCATAAGATGTTCTAAATATTATAGGATTTCAATTCAATGCCGATAATATTTGTGTCTAAACAAATATTTTAGTTACAGAGAACAATTGAGGCTTATTAGAGCTCACAAGTCTTTAAGTCCGAGGTTCCCTTTAAAGTGCATGTGACACGAAAAAGCATGTTTATTTCATAATACACGCGGTATTTTATGCTCCTGAATGATATGGACCGCTTGGATGTGTGTGGAACGGATCGCTATATTTATTTAGTTTTTTGAATCCCGCACCATGAAAATGAGTGACTTCCGGCTTTGGTCTTGCATTGAGGAGGAGGGCGCTGTGACGTGTACGGGTGAAGGCGTCCTCTTCACTAAACAGCAGTGTTGTTGTGTATGAAGACTAAGGATTCAGCTGAATTTGCGGTTTAATACGTTTATTTTTCGCATCACGCCAGCCAAACGGCTGCAGAAAAATCTTGCTTTATGAGGGATAGGCGTGCGCGCCTTTTTGGAGTTTCAAAAGGTTCCGATTCACCGTGGATATATGCCAAAACAAGTCCTAATACTGTGGGACCATTGGACTTACGAGGAAGTGGGTAAACATATTGTTTTGTATTATGTCAAATACGAATACAGCGATTACAAAGTAAACACTACAAACTTTCTTTAAATAAAAGACTACTTACATTTGATCATTGATAGGCATATAAAAAGCTCTCCTCGTGCACATTAGCTGCACGTTAGCTGCACAACAACTGCAGCTGCCCTCCTCCGGGGAACAAACTGTAAAGTGCTCCCCGCCGGGTGGTTTGCCGATCCGCGAAGACAATCGACAACCCAGTTGTCATGTCAAATAATCCGTGGTAGTTATGTGTGATTTTCCGCTTCGAAGACTTTTAAACATCACTCGGTTCGGGTTAGCATGTCGGCTAGCTGTCACGCCTCTTGGTTTGTTTACATTCTCCAAAGCCGGGGAAGGGAAATGACATATGTCTGATTTAGGTGTCATAAAATATCATTCGGGAGGTGCGACAGTAAAGGTGAAGTCGACAGTTTTGACCATTATGGAGTAATTTTGCCATGTCGTCCTGAATAAGTGCATTTTTATGATTTCATATTCCATTTAGCACAAGACTGTTATTTGTCATGACCATGCCATTTATTTAGCAATTGGGGAAAATACTTGGATAAAAAGAATATCCTGTAAAAAATATTGGAGTAGAGAGACTGAAACAATGACATTTTGTGGCTCTCTTTGTCGCGTTTTCCTCGCTCTGAATAATTCCCCCTCATTGGGCTGAATAGTAAAACCGATGAGCCCATTCACCCTCTGACGTCATCCACCTGTTTGGGGACGCTAGAGCCCTATAATGGTAGGCGTGGCTAACCGGCAGATTAAAAGACTAATTTCTCGTCATCTGCGCTTTGCTAAATTGTTGTATATAGTCGAATCGTCTCAAAATATGATTGTAATTCACATAATAATGCTATTTAAGACTTTTTTTCTCCTGTCTATGCTCTTTAAATTGGAATCACTCATAATCTTCCCTTGTTTATATTTATGTGTTATTAAATATTGTGACCATTCATCATCACTATCACCAACATTTGGTATGTCCTGACTGGCGCCTCACACGCGCTAAATTTATTCTACCCACCATCTTGAATCCTCTCTTCCAACTATGTGTGGCGAGTGATTTGAATACCTGCTTATAAACGATATATAAGCCGGAGCTTGATGACTTACCCGTTGTGAAAATCTATCTTATCCAAACACGAGTGAAGCCCACACATTTGGCTTGACTGCAAGTGTGTGCATATTCTTTATCGTCTGCAAAGAGCAGCTTAAAAAAAAAAAAAGTAAAAAATAAGGTTTTTTTAATGCATGCCGTCATTTTTTTTAGACCATCATTAGTCTTATTCCCGACGTCCATTTTCCCTTTTTTATCAATAGCGAGCACTTCATTGTCGCTGTGAAAGGGGACCTCAGGGCCGAGTTGAAACCCAATCGTCCTTTTAGTGTCAAGAAGTGGCTGGCTGCCTTCGCTCGCACGGAATCCGTCGTCATGCGAGCCCGCCGGCTGACTGGCGGGCCCAAAAACCAAAGGCCGACCTCATCGATCACTCGCGAGACCTTTACTGTACTGTTGTTTAAGTCAATCCATTTTTTGTGAATTATTAATGAAGCGGATCGTCATTCCATGGATGGCGTAAGTTAAATCGCTTTAGGATGATCGTAGAAGCATCAGAAATGAATTTAGATCACATTTATTCTTTATTTATGAATTATATTTTCATCTATTTAAGAAAAAATGTTTTTAAGATGAATACCGGGTTGTAAAAACATGCCATTTTGATAAGTGAAGTACATTTTTCATATGTACTATTTTAATTGGTAAAGTAAAATGCAGTGATTCCTCACTTGTTGCTGCGTAAAGTAAAAAATCGCGATGTTGTGTTAACCACCCCCCATTTTTAACATACGTTTTTTTGTGTTCAACCCTCGTATTGTGTTGGGGTCAGAATTGATCCGTTTTCAAATTTTCATACGCAAAAATTAATGGTACTTTTGACATACCGAAACGGGTCAGTCTTGACCCAAAAACAATATACTGCAAAGGTTTATTATTTTCAAGCCAAGTTCATTTAAAGATCAAATTTAATTCACTAACAAAAATATGTGCTGATTTCTAACACAAGACAAGGGATGTATAATATCAATTAGTGCTGCTACGATTAATCGATTAAATCAAGTAATTCGATTACAAAAAAGATTCAAATTAAGTTTTGCTTCTTTGAATATTCGTTTAATTAAAGAGGTGTTGTAATGGTTTGTTTTGAAAGTGTTCGTATTTAGTTTTATTGATTTGGGTGGATACCGTGCCTTCTAGTTGCAATAGTGAATATGAAATAACTCATTTCACATGGCTGAATCCAGCTGCTCCCTGTAAAGACCAACGTAAGCTAAGTTTTTGTTTGAGCTAATGTTTTTTAAATGCATTCATAATTTAGTTTATAGATATATTTAGCAGTTTTTTTGTGGGAATATGTGTTTGAACCGTTGGTTAAGTTCATTGTAAAAAAAAAATAAAAACAAAAATAAAAAAAGTTAGCATTTTATAGCATTTATGCTAGCGGAGTTTTGCTATGTAAGTTAGCCAAATGTTCTTTGTTGAACTTAGATCTTCATTTATTTTATTTTATTTTTATATTGTTTGAAGCTCAGCTCAGATATTTTATTTTTTTTATCTTCCTTGTCCGATTACTCGATTATTCGAACTAACAAGTTCATCGATTCGTCGACTACTAAAGTAATCGATAGCTTCAGCCATAATATCAATAAGTGTATATAAAACCTTGTGAACGCATACGTTATCATTATAAATATTAAAGAATAGTTTGAAACGTAAATAAAATATTAATATAAATAACACATAAAATGTATAAGTAAAATAAATAATAAGTACTCTACATTCTCTCACTCTCATATGATACGTGTGTGTACATACCTAGATGTAAGTAAAGTATTAATAAATATGTTTTTCCAACTCTTTTAATCTTAATGTTATAACTTTCCATGCCCTCTGCTAGCATATGGGTGGGCAACTTTCGCGCCATATTTTCTCAATTTTGAATTTTTGATGATTTTTTTTTTTTTTTTTCTGCACTGAGAGCGCAAAAGTTGAGCCGCGAAGTAGCGAGGGATCACTGTTTTATGCTAAAAAATTACTAATAAGACAACTTAAACTGATTCATATCTAACCCTTGATGGGACAAGGGATTGTTTATGGTAATAAAGAAAAAATAAACTATATATGTAGACATCACATGGCACAAAATTGTGACGTCCACTTATTTGGGCGTCAAGTAGGCCTGGGCTATACATTTTTTTTTTTTTTTTTTTACTGCAAATAAAATCAATCTGAGTATTATGTTGCTGTTGTTGTTGTTTGCCAAAAAATGATATCTATCTAGCAACCAGTTATTCAATAGATTATTCAGTAACTGTTTGTTTGTTTTTTTGTGTAGTTATTGCATTGTATGTAAGGGCTGACAGAACGAATAGGGGGAATCAAAAAATATTTAAGATAAATGTTTTACACTGTATTTACTTTTGTTCAAGATTTAAAATTTAAAAAAAAAAAAAAAAAAAAAAAAAAAAAAGCTTTTTACATCGTTCTTGTTGTCTTCTTAATTAAAAAAAAAAAAAAAAAAGTAGGAGGTTGGTTCTGGCAACAAAAAAAAGATCCGTAAATCAAATCTTTGGTGGGAAAAAAAAAAACTGAGATTTTTGTTTCATTATTGTATTTTTTTTTTTTTTTAAATAATAATATTTTTTAATGTATGTTTTATGGATAAATGATAAATTAATGACATATAAATATTAATATATAATAAATAGGATTAAAATGAATAAATAAAGTAGTTTTTTTTTTTCTTTCTTTCTTTTTCATACCACTGTATTTAACTGTGAACGCTCAGTCAAAATGGATTGGACGTCGAGCACCGTCAGTGGCAGTAAATGAGCTATAATCTTAACGTATACTTGTCACTCTGGAGGGGGAAAAAGGACAGTGGCCGCTTTTAGGCGAACAAAAGCTTTGGGAGCCTCTTGTCTAATGAGTGCAGAGTGCTGATGGGTAATGAGGTGCTATCAAGTGTCTTCTGGGTTGTGTGGCCCAGCTCACGTTCATGCGTCAATCTCATACGTGCATTTAGAGCGCCATCTACTGACATGTAAACTCCCATTTTTTATGCAGAGGACCAAATATCACTGCATTCTAATGGGGAAAACAATAGTAAATTGCTTTAAATTGTCAAAAAATAAAATGAAATAAAATACACACCAATGTAACAATGTAATGTAACACACCAACTTAATAAAATGACATTAAAAAAAAAACTCCAGGTCCAGGTTTTTCATTAATTGACATTTATTAAGTTTAAAACGTTACATAGTTTTTAATGTATTATTTCAGATCAAGTGTTACATTCAAAATATGTGTAGTTTAATGTAGTAGTTGCAGTGTTTCATGGAAATTTTTTAATTTTAACCCTTCTAAAATAATGTATTTATTTAAGTATTTTTTTCATTAGTTGCAAATACAAAAAAACGAGTTAAATTGAAAAGAGATATTGACCAATACGTGCATTTTATTACACAAATAAAAAATGTTTTTTTAAAAAATAAATAAAGTGTTAATTAAAAAAACCAACAAAAACAAAACACATATGAAAATGAAAATAAAGAGCTTAAACTACATTCCAAAAGTACCACACAAAATTTGACAATTTGCCCAAAAAATGATGGGAAAAATTAAGAAAATATCACATAATATCTGGAAAATTGCATTGTATTGAGGAAAAAAAATAACATTAAAAAATGAACTTTTAAAATGAAAAAAAATAAAATACAAACATTTTATTAATATTTCAAAATTTGGAACAAAATTAAAACAGTCTGAAACACAATGAATATATCAATACACATAGACTTCACCATCAGTTGACAAGACAGCTCCCACAAACATTGCGCCACGCCTTCCCGTTGGGGGCCGACCCAGGCAGAACATTTGGCTTTCATTGTGATAAACTTAAACACATGCTGCGTTCAAACACCGGATTTAGGTGGGAAAAGGACAAAGGTTTTACTGCATACATGAAAGCAGGAGTGTCTCAAGAGTGATTTGGTCGAGGATTCAAGGTAATTATTATATAAAATAGCCCCATGCATGCACTTTGAAACGTTGTAAAAAAAATGCATGGTAAAAATTTGCCTAACTTTAGTTCGAAACATTTGTGTAAAATGAATGATAACTGCCCATTTTTTTGCTGTTCACCAATAATCTAGACTGTCCTATGTTCATATCTATAGAAATTGCGGGATATACGCATTTATTTACAAGAATTTTCAACTTAAAAACTCTTTGTCCTGTGATGGCAGCCATGTTGTATTCATACACAGTAGCGAGAATGTTACATGATGCATGAACAACGAAATGCGAACGTGGCCGGTATGTAAACGTAGTGTAACGGGTACACAGAAAGTGTATCCGTTGTAGCACGTGGAAACCTCCCCGCCGATTCCTTCAGGTAAGGACGCTAACGGCTGCGCCCTTGGCTCGAGCTTTATTGGCGCAGTGGTTACCGAACTTGCCTGCCGACTAGAATCGTCGCGGCGCGCGGGTTCGCGTCCCAGCCTAGTCAGAGGTGGGAGCGGAACGCGGGGCGGCACAGAACAGACTCGGGTTACAGTAGCATAGCTATTAAGAGTTATTCAGATAACTATAACATAAAGAACATGCTAACCAGTTTACCAAACCATCAGTGTCACTCCAAAACACCAAAATAACATGTGAAATGATATAATAATGTGTTAATAATTTCACACATAACTCGCTCCAGAGTATAAGTCGCACCCCCAGCCAAACTATGAAAAAACTGTGACTTATTGTCCAAAAAATACGGTAAATATGTCAAATGTGCCGCTAGTCTTTAAGCTACTGTAGCGCCGCCTTATCACGACAAAGAGCTTTTTACGTTAAAAATTCTTGTGAATAAATGCCTAAATCCCTGAATTCTTTATAGATATAAACGTAAAACAGTCTCAATTCTTTGTTAAAAGAGCAAAGAACCGGGACGTTAGCATTTATTTTACCTAAAGGGTATGACAACACCTGGGGAAAAGCTAATATTCCATCATTTATCCATAAACGCATGCCTTTTGGATTCATATCATGCCACTTCGTGTAATTACACACATCGCAACACCAAGAAAATGATAGAAATTTGGATCGATTGTCAAGCTAAAAGGACCCGCCCACGAGACCCCGGAAATCTAGCATATTGTGTGCGTGACGCCACCACAAGGAAACAACTGGCTCAGTGCTTAGTACTGAATGGCGGCGATGATAGCGGACAATTTTGTTTCTAGTTGCAGCAACGACTCCGACGTGACGAACATTCTTTTAATGGTGACGAGGAAAGTTATGAACCTTTCTTTGGTGTTTTGGGTTATCAATTTGAGCCCAAACGAAAGCCAATGCAGCCTAATGAAAGGATAATTGAGAGGAGCAATCACACTGATGAAACACCGGCGACACCGTGTGGGAAACACCGAATGGTTTGTTTTGCATTTCTTTTTGTGAAGCTGATACACCGTAACCGCAAAATAATGTATTGTATAGAATATTTATCATTTATCGTGCTATCATAGGTTTTCGCTCTGCCAACAGACACAAATGTGAATGGGATTCGAGGATTTGTTCTATATATTTTACGAGCGATAATTTATACATGTGTCCAGTCCTATATCCAATGCGTGATATGTTTTTATTATAAAAGAGTACTCACTCTGGCCATTTTGAGCTTGGCTGCTCCACTCCTTTGGTTAGCCTGGGGTGGTCTCATCAGAGCCAGTCGTCCTCTTTCTTGATATCTCAGGACATTTAGGTGGCTGCGCGTGTTTGGTGGCTGCTTTCATCAGCAATTTCTTAGCAAAACCTGATTTCATTTGTCCACAGTTCGAATAGCTTTCAGGTGTAAAATGCGCACAACACAAAACCGTGCCGGAGGCTGGGTCTGCAAAATTAGCCCTCTTAGCACGGACGAACTTTACTCATTGTCTGCGTAGTCCAGCTCTTTTTCTCGCGTTTGGGAACTCATGGGTACTTAATTGCGACAAATGGCTATTTGTAGACCACATAGCATGACAGGTTTGAACCATTTTAGCCATTTTTTGATAAAACACGAACGCAACTGTCTCGTCGATAAACAACGATTGCACCTGCCTCGACCTTTCGTTTCCTTGTTATGACGTCTCCGCCCCATTCGGCTGTTTCCGGAATACTTTCGGAAATGTTCGTAATTTTCGATCTATTTTCGATAATTGCTCATGAATGCGATTTATTTTTTTGTTAACTTTATTAATATTTGTTATCTTGCCACATAACGGTTCTGTTGATATCTCACAGCCCCTTACTGTTTTCATACCCTTTAAGCCACTGTAGCTCCGCCTTATCACCACGAAGAGCTTTTTACGTTGAAAATTATTGTGAATAAATGATTAAATCCCTGAATCTTTATAGATATGAACGTAAAACAGCCTCGATTCTTGGTTAAATGCAAAAAAAAAAAAAAAAAAGCGGGCAGTTAGTATTTATTTTATGTAAACATGTCGAACATGCTGCTCGTCTTTAAGCCACTGTGGCACCGCATTATCACTACAAAGATTTATTTACGTTGAAAATTCTCGTGAATAAATGCCTAAATCCCTGAATTCTTTATAGATGTAAATGTAAAACAGTCTCGATTATTTGTTAAAAGAGCAAAGAACCGGGCAGTTAGCATTTAGTTTACGTAAATATGTCGAATGTGCTGCTAGTCTTTAAGCCACTGTAGCGCCGCCTTATCACCACAAAGAGCTTTTTATGTTGAAAATTCTTGTGAATACAGTGCCTTGCAAAAGTATTCGGCCCCCTTGAACCTTGCAACCTTTCGCCACATTTCAGGCTTCAAACATAAAGATATAAAATTTTAATTTTTTGTCAAGAAACAACAACAAGTGGGACACAATCGTGAAGTGGAACAAAATTTATTGGATAATTTAAACTTTTTTTAACAAATAAAAAACTGAAAAGTGGGGTGTGCAATATTATTCGGCCCCCTTGCGTTAATACTTTGTAGCGCCACCTTTTGCTCCTATTACAGCTGCAAGTCGCTTGGGGTATGTTTCTATCAGTTTTGCACATTGAGAGACTGACATTCTTGCCCATTTTTCCTTGCAAAACAGCTCGAGCTCAGTGAGGTTGGATGGAGAGTGTTTGTGAACAGCAGTCTTCAGCTCTTTCCACAGATTCTCGATTGGATTCAGGTCTGGACTTTGACTTGGCCATTCTAACACCTGGATACGTTTATTTTTTAACCATTCCATTGTAGATTTGGCTTTATGGTTTTGGATCATTGTCCTGTTGGAAGATAAATCTCCGTCCCAGTCTCAGGTCTTGTGTAGATACCAACAGGTTTTCTTCCAGAATGTTCCTGTATTTGGCTGCATCCATCTTCCCGTCAATTTTAACCATCTTCCCTGTCCCTGCTGAAGAAAAGCAGGCCCAAACCATGATGCTGCCACCACCATGTTTGACAGTTGGGATGGTGTGTTCAGGGTGATGAGCTGTGTTGCTTTTACGCCAAACATATCGTTTTGCATTGTGGCCAAAAAGTTTTGGTTTCATCTGACCAGAGCAGCTTCTTCCACATGTTTGGTGTGTCTCCCAGGTGGCTTGTGGCAAACTTTAAACGAGACTTTTTATGGATATCTTTGAGAAATGGCTTTCTTCTTGCCACTCTTCCATAAAGGCCAGATTTGTGCAGTGTACGACTGATTGTTGTCCTATGGACAGACTCTCCCACCTCAGCTGTAGATCTCTGCAGTTCATCCAGAGTGATCATGGGCCTCTTGGCTGCATCTCTGATCAGTTTTCTCCTTGTTTGAGAAGAAAGTTTGGAAGGACGGCCGGGTCTTGGTAGATTTGCAGTGGTCTGATGCTCCTTCCATTTCAATATGATGGCTTGCACAGTGCTCCTTGAGATGTTTAAAGCTTGGGAAATCTTTTTGTATCCAAATCCGGCTTTAAACTTCTCCACAACAGTATCTCGGACCTGCCTGGTGTGTTCCTTGGTTTTCATAATGCTCTCTGCACTTTAAACAGAACCCTGAGACTATCACAGAGCAGTTGCATTTATACGGAGACTTGATTACACACAGGTGGATTCTATTTATCATCATCGGTCATTTAGGACAACATTCAGAGATCCTCACTGAACTTCTTGAGTGAGTTTGCTGCACTGAAAGTAAAGGGGCCGAATAATATTGCACGCCCCACTTTGCAGTTTTTTATTTGTTAAAAAAGTTTAAATTATCCAATAAATGTTGTTCCACTTCACGATTGTGTCCCACTTGTTGTTGATTCTTGACAAAAAAATTAAAATTCATATCTTTATGTTTGAAGCCTGAAATGTGGCGAAAGGTTGCAAGATTCAAGGGGGCCGAATACTTTTGCAAGGCACTGTAAATGCTTAAATCTCTGAATTCTCTATAGATATGAATGTAAAACAGCCTCAACTCTTGGTTAAAAAGCAAAAAACCGGGCAGTTAGCATTATTTTACATAAATATTGCGAATTATGACACCAGTGCCGTAGCGGTTAGTTTCTCCCATTGATTTTTTCACAATGCTTCAAAATGCATGCATGGTACAAAAAATAGAATAATTACCTTGAATCCTCGGACAAATCGCTCCTGAGACAATCCTTCCTGTTTGTATGCGGTACAGCTTTCGTACTTTTACAACCTAAATCCGGCGTTGGATCGCTGCATGTGTGTGAGAATATCTGCGACCGACTGAAGCGGAGTGTGGGACACCACCCCCCTACTTGAAGACGTGGCGCAGTGTCTGGGGTATCATTATGAAGTCTATTTCTATGCAATACAAAAAGGCCTTTAAAATATTATACCTTTAAATATTGTATCACTGAGAAAATGGCCATTTAAAAATAATTAAAGCAAAACTGGAGCAAAATGTTACAGTGTTACTGAGTGAACAGATCCATGAATCAAATTTGGTTTCAACAAAACCACTTTTGAAGCTTACTGTATGTGAACACTATTTATATACCCAACCAAAAAACACCCATCTATTTTCTATACCTCTTACCCAAAATATGAGCTGTAAATGACCCTACTTATTATACATGACATATACTTTATGCTTGTTTTTTGCTGGGAAAGTCCCTCTTGTGGCAGACTGACCTCAGAGGAGCCCTCCTAGACTACACATCGACGTCATAAGATCGTCAATAATCTTGTTAATACACAGAGGTTGACACCACACCAACAAAGCAACACCGTCACTTTTTTTCCACGCGCGTCTGTTAGTCGTCACACACAAGTCAACCTCGCCTCATTGACTTCCCGCAGCATTTGTCCTCCAGCGACGGACATCTCTGTCCCAAATTGCGGTCTGCTCCGTCCGTCTACCGAAACTAAATAAATGCTGTCTGATTTTGATGCGTTTGACCGTCTCGGCCTTGTTTGTCTTGGCCGTCGTCTCCGCCGCTGCGGTTTCGTTGTGAAGGCTCAAAGCTGCCGGCGCCGCTAGGAGATAACATGATTATTCACAAAAGTGGCTTTCGCAGAAATCATGTTAACTCGCCTATCGCCATCAATGGCAGGAGATGGCGACCTTTCGCTTGAACTTTAAAGTCTTTCAGTAAAAATTTTATCGCTACTCAGGTGCTATTTAAATGCGGCAAAAGGAGGAATTGCACACACAAAGTCATTTGAAAAGAGCTGAGGGGTGGTTAAATTTAAGGCACATATTGAAGCGTGATGTTTTTCTATGCTGTCTTGTGGGTCTCGTATTGATTCTACATATCATCTGGACAAGGTGACATTTAAAGGCTGTCATATAAAGCTAGTCAACATCTGCTGTAATGTTCTATGTGAAACTCGATAGGCCACAAGTGTAATATTGGCGCAGAAACATTAAACACAAAGTTAAGTTACATTTAGTGAGTAAAATGTGAAAGACTAAAGCACAGAATTATTGATCAATTATTTGTAGGAATGACCTACTGACCTATTAACCAACATGACTTACAGTGGTATGAAAAAGTGTCTTAACCTTTTGGAATTTCTCACATTTCTGCAAAAAAAACACCATCAAATGTGATCTGATCTTTGTCAGAATCTCAAAGATGTAAAAACGGTGTCTGCTTTAACTAAAACAAAACCACCACAACATTTATAGGTTTTTATATTTTAATGAGGATAGCATGCAAACAATGACAGAAGGGGGAAAACTAAGTAAGTGAACCCTCTGCTTAAGGAGACGTAAAGAGCAATTGAAACCAATTTCTATCAAACAATTTAAGTCAGGCGAGTGCCCAATCACTGATGAGTGGTTTAAAGCTGCCCTGCCCACTATAAAACACACACCTGGTAAGAATTGTCTTGATGAGAAGCAATGTCTGATGTGCATCATGGCTCGGTCAGTAGAGCTGTCTGAAGACCTGCGATCAAGGACTGTTGATTTGTATAAAGCTGGGTAAGGATCCAAAACCATCTCAATATGACTGGATGTTCATCAATCGACAGTCAGAGAAGTTGTTTACAAATGAAGAGAGTTTGGCACTATCACTTCTCTCCCAAGGAGTGGCCGTCCACCAAAGATGACGCCAAGAGTTCAGCGCAGAATACTCCGACAGGTAAAAAAGAACGCTAGAGTGCCTGCTAAACAGTGGCGCCTCCAGAAATTGTTCATAGGGGTGGCCAGATGGGGCCACTTAAAATCTTGGGGTGGCAATCCCAAAACTAAAAGCCATAATTTCAGGGTTTTTTTATGTTGTTGCAGTAAAAAGACCAGAAGAAAACTATCAGAAAGACTTAAGGACACGCCTACTGATATACTTTGGTGTATTGTGCTATATTTCATATTACTAAGGATTTAATGTGCATAGTCCATAACAGTACAGTCAACATTTTGAGTTCCACAGCTACCACAATCTGACATTATCCTGCAGCGGCGCTGGAAGTCACTTACAGCTTTTTTAGTTTTTCCCATCCAAGAAGAGCCGTTTTGGTCCAAATCTGTCATGATTGCGCATTTTCTCCATACATGCTAGATAGTTTACGTCCTACTACCAGGCTACTACAAAGACAGTGTTCTATTTCACCTACAGTGTGTGTTGGAGTTTTTGTATTGGAAATAAAAGCGCCCTTGTACTATAATGCAATTCCCTGCAGCTAGACGGCAATGACACATGAACACATTTGAAAAATAAAAAGTCCAACCAGGGGGTGCTGCAGCAACCTCAACACCCCGCTTCTCTCGCAACTGTTACACTGGCCACTGGGGTGGCCAAAAAATTTATAGGGAGTGCCGTGGCCACCCCTGGCCACCTCCTGGTGGCGCCATTGCTGCTAAAGACTTACTGGAATCACTGACACAGTCCAATATCTCACTGCACAAATCAACTATGGCCAAGGATGGTGTTCATGGGAGGACTCCACAGAGGAAGCTGTCAAAATAAGAACATTGTTGCTCGATTAATGTTCGCAAAAAGGCACTTCGACACTCCACAGAAGTTTTGGCAAAATATTTTGTGGACACATAAAACCAAAGTTGAATTTTTTTAGAGTAACACACAACGCCAAGTGTGGAGGAAAAATGGAACAGCTCACAAACATCAACACCTCATCCCCACCTTGAAGCATGGTGGAGGGAGCATCATGATTTGGGGCTGTTTTGCTGCCTTAGGGCCTGGACACCTTCCAATCATTAATGGATCTGCAGCTACAATGCATGCTTGCCTGTCAGTGTTCATTCAAAATAGCTGGAAACCTTTATTCATTTATTTTAGGAGTAATTTTTTAAAATTTTACAGACGAAAACATTTGTAGTAAACGTCGACTAAAACTAGACAAAATTAGTCCTGAGTTTTCGTCAACAAAAACTAGATGAAGACACATTTTGGGATGACTAAAATACGACTAGGACTATTAAGTATTATCGTCCAAAAGACTAAGACGAAAATTAAAAGGGCTGCCAAAACTAACACTACCACTGACCAACCAAATGAACGAACGCACAAGTAACTGATGACCAGACAAACTGACAGAAAAGCTGAACATCTAATTCAGTGAACGAACACATGACTGACTGACTGATAACCAATCAAAAAACTGACCAAAATTATGACTAATCAGCGAAATCAACCAATCTGTGACTGACTGACCAACTAATTACCCGACAAAGCAACCTGCCCACTAAGATTTAAACCCTGTCTCTTTAGCATTGCTTTGGAATGAAAGTTTAGTCGACGCATATGTTAGCAACTTGTAGCTTTTCACTAAAGTGACGCAAGTTCACTTCTTCATACCCCTCTTCCTCACACTGGGGTCAGCCTTTCTCACTCCAAAATGCGTTTTACGGCCCCCTCCACCCTTTTTCTCTGCAGATGGGTTAAATATGACATCAAAGCCTCTTTTAAATCCTTCACAGTACCTCTCGTGTTTCTCCCCCAGTATCGAGTTCAAACCCAGCGTTTTTACAGTAGATTTAATGGATCAATGTCCGTAATCACATTAGCGCCGGCTCGATGTAGAACAAATTTCGGCGCGGCGACCATCAAAGACGCCGCGTCCTGGCTGTAATCGGCCGTGGCATCTCGGGCTGCACTCGGGAGAACCTAGGGCCTGCTGCGATAAGCTGCGAGAGGACGCTGCCACCCGAAACTCCACCTAATATGCGTACCACTGTTGGACGTTTTTACCAAATTGAGATAGATACTTTTCAGAATATAAATCACAGGTTTTTTTTTTTTAGTTTGGTGCAATTTATATTCCGGAGCAAGTTAGTTTGTGAAATGATTAAAGTGACATCCCAACTAAACTGACACGTTGGCTCTACTGTATACAGTGATACCTCGGCTCACGAACGCTTAAGCTCACGAACTTTTCGCCTCAAGAACATTAAATTCGCGAGCATATAGTCTCTGCTGGCGAACTAGTTTTCGGCGGACGAACCAAGCCACGCGGTCGGACAGCGCCACGAGAAGCTGACGCACGCTCACGGCGTCCCAGTTCGTCCCCTCCCTTTCGTTGAGTGCGGACGTGGTTTGTGTTTGATAGACATTTTGGACCATATTGAGTGTACTTTTGCTATTATAGGACCGAAAAAGAGTTACATACAGTCCTTATGGAAGGTGACTCGTGTTACCAATTCGCCCTCGACTGGTAATTGGCGGTGCTTTCAGCTTCCCACCGTCGTGAGAAGTGGACCGGCGAGTCACGTTGGCTCGTTGTCGTCGGTTGTCTTCGGTTCGCCCGATTTCCTCTCCAGAAAGGAGGCGGCGTGCATACAAACACCCAGAGGCGTCGGATGGCTTTTTGTGGGCACTTTTATTAACAACCAAAAGCATGTGGGGGGCACAGCAGTGGAGTCTACGCTAACTGCGCACTTTGCCGGTAACACTCTCCTTCCAAACAGTAACTCCCTCCCTCCTCCTCCCACTCCTCCCACTCCCATACCATCGCAAAGGTAAATAAAACAACTTTATTATACAGTACAGTTTATTTCTTTAATTATAATACAATAGCACACTTATTATACATAAAATAAGGTATATTTTTGTGTAGTTTTAAGGCTTATTTAGTAGAAAATTATGTTTTATGGGGACCTGGGAACGGATTATTCTCATTTTAATGGTTTCTTATGGGAAATAAATGTTCGGAAGACGAACTTTTCGCCTCACGCACACTTTCTGGGAACCAATTATGTTCGTGAGCTGAGGTATCACTGTATTTTGATGAGCAGTGTTGTTAATCTTACTTTTAAAAAAGTAATTAGTTACAGGTACAAATTGCTTGTCCCAAAAAGTAATTGAGTTAGTAATTAATTTACCTCATTGTAAAAGTAATTAATTACTCAGCAAAGTTACTTTTCATGTTCTACATGTTTTTTATTATACATTGCATAACATCTTTCACATTAAAGATGTTTATATTAACCCTTTAACACCTAAGCCTATTTTGGCCGAATTTGCATGCCTTTGATGTTGCCTTTATATTTCAATAAAAAAATTGTTTACAGTGGCTAGGTTGCGTCCCTTTTTTCAGGACACCATAACCTCCATGTCCAATCCGTTTTCTTCACTGACATTTTGGACCCAAAAAGACAAAAAAATCCCAAATTCTTTTTTCAAAATTTGTCATGTTGATGTCCCATTGACAACTAAACATGCTCGACCAACCGTTTTGAAGCTTGATAATATTTATTCAACTTGTTAGCATAAACATTCAATAGAAAAAGATAAGACTGAATAGTTTTATGTTTGACAATTCAACACAAACAGCAGGTATGGTCATATGCGTTTTTGGCCTTTACACATACTATGGTCAAAACAGGTTATATACAGTGCAAAATAGTGGAGAATTAAAAAAAAAAATTAAAAAAGGGTAGATGATATATATACATCATCTAACACAAAAAGGGTTTAGAGGATATCTCTTTGTGAGGTTAGGTATTGTACCCATCACCTTATCAAAAGTATATACATGCAATCAAGCTTCTCGAACACACACATCTATATACAAAGTTAAAAGATTGGTAATGAAAAAAAATATATATATATATATATATATATATATATATAACCTTGAAAAAAAGTATTTTAAAGAACAATGACAAGTATTTCAGTTCAATTTTTTTAGGCAAGCAACTTAATAAAGTTTTTTTTTTTTTTTTTTTGCGTCTCAATAAAGTTTCCTCTTGAACAGGACACGGAGCTACGTTACACACGTCGCACAGCCCACTCTTCCGCCGTTTGCGCGCTGTCACTTCTACTCGCCGAGACGCCGACTCATCCGAGGAAGACAACGACAAAAATGTCTCATCCTCTTCCTTAAGTTAATGAAATAATGCATTAGCTTGCGCTAAATTTAGTTTTCGATACATTCCGCACGTTTCAAAGTCACTCGCTCAATCCAACCGACCGGTGATCGCTTCGCATGCCTCCCTTTGCTTAGGTGGCGCCTCGTTCGGCAATTTATTAAAAATGTTCATATTAGGGTCATTCTTCTTGACCTCACAACGGCTCTTGGGATATGTAGTCTTTCGTACTGCTTTCGGTTTTGAAAAAGGACAAGAAATGATGGAAATATGGAGATAAACACATGGACCATGCAGCGTTTTAATGCTTATTTATGAGTGCAATAAAACTATAAAACTCAAATGACATTATCTCCCGTTTTACTTGGTCGATTGACTTCAAATATAAACTGATGTGGACATCAACTTCCGCACTTTCAAATGAGAGCAACCAGCGGCACGTGGGTGACGTAATTACAGCGTGACGAGGCTTCAAAGATAATATGTGTAAACATGCGTAAAAAGGTTTGAAAAAAACTCCATGTAGCATGTATCACTGAGTGTCAAGATACAGCTGTGAATGGCCACAGCTGGATTTTGGGGGGGATTTTATGGGTGAGACATGGAAATATAATAAGGGTCGCGATGCACAAATCACAGACATCAAGGACTGGTCGAGATGTTCTTATTCATTTATTTACCCTTTTAAACTTTTTTTTCTATTTTTCTTTGTTTGGATCGATTATTTATCATCTAACATATCGGAGAAAGTGCGACAGTAACAAAAAAAAATACAATTAAGCGATAGTTTTAGGATAGATACGCGTGACTTTTTTACAGACGCCATTTTTTTCATTGTGACATAATTTGTTTAAAAGTTTAAAATATGCGAGTGAATAATTTTTTAAGTCGTTTTTTTTTATAACGAAATATGACACATCAATTAATGATTCTAAGCTAAAAACGACAGACATTTTGAATAATAAATATAATTACCTTCGTTTTATGGCTGGGTTGAAACAAAAGCGGTTGCGCGACGTCTGTAAACGGGGGTGTCCGGGGTAAAACGGACAAATCTAAAGTAGTTCGGGGGCTTAATGCGCCATGAATCTGCTATGGCAGCATATAGACATATTGTTCTATCAAACACAACAGTTGGTTTGGCTTAAAATACAGCAGTTTCTTTTAAAGAAGACTGCAAGAACAGAAACTGCTTTTTCAGTCTTGTCTGTGTTTTCCGCCATATGGATGTAAAACAGTCTCGATTCTTGGTTAAAAGCAAAAAAAAAAAAAAAAAAAAAACAATGCCAATGCCTTAGCGGCTAATTTCTCCAATTTTTTCACGCTTCAAAATGCATGCATGGAACGAAAAATATCATAATTACCTTGAATATTTGAACAATTTGCTCCTGAGACAATCCTCCCTGTTTGTATGTGGTACAGCTTTCATACTTTTTGAACCGAAATCCACCGTTAGTTCGCTGCGTGCGTGTTTGTGAATAGCTCCTCTTGATGTGGCCGAGCTGACCTTTCAATAATGAAGATGTCTATGGCAGAACTTTGAATGTTGTTATTTATGCCCTGAGTGCCACAACGCATGCTGGGAGGTATGAGACTGTTCATATTGGTCTGTTCTGCCCTCTAAGGTTATTTCTAAGGGCAACCGTGACTGCGCATGATATTATTCGGTGTCTTCATACTTTGTCCCCCATGTCACTCGCCACATTATTTTATTATTGGATATTTGCTATTAGGGATAGATTTTATTAAATGTATCTCCCCATAAAAAGCGACTTATACTTCAGTGCGACTCATATGTTTTTTTCTCCATTTACTCCCAGCCATTTTCATCAGAGCAAGGCACTTCACTCCCGGCCGTTTTACTGGATTGTGACTGATTTTGCAAGGCCCACCGAAAATTCTGTTCTATTGCTATATAAACATGGAACCCACCAAAAGAAAGATTAGACTCTGTTCTTTCAGCAGAAAACAAAGTAAGTTCATATGTTTTTCCATTCTTTAGAAATCAGAATTAGAAAATAGTTTAGATTGAGCAATTTCACAATTTCTGATGAAAAAACTGAGAAATTGAGCTTTTTGTGAAAACATACATTTCAAACATAACTTTGACTTTAACGCAGCTATTTTTTGCTTTAGTTACATCCCAAACATTTGAATAATGTTTTCCTTTTACAAAATAACATAAACAACAAGACAAATAGAGCTTTTGATAGCAAAGTAACAATTTATTTTATGGCTGTCAAACGATTAAAATTTTTAATCGAGTTAATTACAGCTTAAAAATTAATTAATCGTAATTAATCGCAATTCAAACTATCTATAAAATATGCCATATTTTTCTGTAAATTATTGTTGGAATAGAAAGATAAGACACAAGATGGATATATACATTCAACATATGGTACACAGGGACTGTATTTGTTTATAATAACAATGAATCAACAAGATGGCATTACCATTATTAACATTCTGTTAAAGCGATCCGTGGATAGAAAGTAGTTCTTAAAAGATAAATGTTAGTACAAGTTATAGAAATTTTATATTAAAACCCCTTTTTGTTTTCGTTTTAATAAAAATTTTAAAACTTTCAATCAAAAAATAAACTAGTGGCCCGCCTTTGTTGATGTCAATAATTACTTACACAATGCTCATGGGTGCTGAAGCCTATAAAACCACTCGCACCCAAGCGCCAGCAGAGGGCGGCAAAACTCCATACAACGCAATTAACATGTGGGCATTTCACTGTACTGTCATTTAAATCTGTCTGAGCGGGGCATGCACGTTAATTGCGTCAAATATTTTAATTTTTTTTTTTTTAATTAATTACCGCCCATTAATGCGATAATTTTGACAGCCCTAATTAATTTACACATAACTAACTGAAAGATGACACTATTGTGTCGCGACAGCCGGTTAAACTTTCCCTTATCGTTGCCTGTCTCAAAAAGATGAGTTTTCTTTTTTAGTCTCTGCGGACTCTGCTCTCGAGCAGCACAGACTCAAGACATCTAGTGTTCGTTCTGCTCAGTCGTCCAACGCCTGGCATCCCTGGCGTCCTACCGGTTGTTCTGCTCGGTCGTCCGCCACCTGGCATCCATTCGGTTGGCCGTTCGTTGCCGTTGAATCGGGTTGCAGGTCTTATCAAATGCGCTACTGCCCTCCAGTGGCCAGTTTTATTGCTTTAAAATGAATTTTTAGCTTTGTGCTTTGTAGCTAAATTGAATCACGACTCAGAGATGTCTTTTTTGGTAAAAAAAAAATGTAAAAGACGTATAAATACATCTTTGAGACACGGAAACAATTAAAAATAGAACTTATTTATATGTTTTTGGGAGCAAATTAGTTCATATGGATTTTTTGGGCTAGTCTAATTTATACTCCGGAGCAATTTATAGTCCGAAAAATATGGTACTTTTATATTTAAATTCATACGTATACAGTATATACAGACAGGAAACAGAAGCCATGGTTGTATTGGGCACACACAGCATGATGGATGATACCCACTGTTGCTGTTTGTTTAAAGTGCAGCAGAATATGTATCGCCCCCCCGACCGGGTGGATGTAACGTCAAAAAATAAGATCGTGTATGAGCGATAGCATCACACATGCGGAAAAAGTAGCCACAATCAAACACACAGCGGGAAAGCTTGTCTTGATTAACATGACCGGGAGAAGCCTGGCGTGTTTGGGCTGTGGCGTCATCCATTTCCAGAACCATCCATTCTGCTTTTTCTGCAGTTTGTCTCCTTTTTTTTTTTTTTTTTTTTTTAACTCAGCGACCTCACAGCAAGCGGTGAGTGACGACTGATCGATGGTTTGAATTCCGGACACTCAGGTACTGACATAACTTAGCAGAATGGAAAGCGTAAGTGTCAAACTCGTCGTTTTGTAAATGATGTACATTGACTTCATGTTTTTTTTGTTGTTTCTAAAATTAAATTTCAATGATGGCTACTGAAATGTGAGAATATATTTTTTTATTATTATTATATACATTTATACATATAAATGGCGGAAAACACAGACAAGACTGAAAAAGCAGTTTCTGCTCTTGCACTCCTCTTTAAAAGAAATTGCTGTATTTAAAGCCAAAAGAACTGTTGTGTTTCATAGAACAATATGTCTAAAATAGAAACTCCATGTGCTCAAAAAAAAGGATTCAGAAAATGCGGAGCTCAACAACATCTCTAATAATTTTATCACGTTCCTAAATAGCTGTCGATTCATTTTATCATCAATCAGTGTTGTTATTGGCAGTCCTTTTAATTTTAGTCTTTTGGACTATAATACTTATTAGTCTTAGTGATCCTTTAGTCATTTGAAAAATGTGCCTTTGTCTAGTTTTTGTTGACGAAAATTCACACTACCATATTGGCCTGAATATAAGATGGCTCTGATTATAAGACGACCCCCTCTTTTTCAAGACTCAAGTTTGAAAAAAGACTTTTTCAACACCAAATTAATTTTTAGATAGAATATAATTACAGTACATCTGAAACAAATGATTATAACAATATATTTGAGAGGAAAAGCATGTTATTTTGCCTCATTAAAATCTTAATATCTGAACATTTAAATGTATAAACTAAAGTGCAATCACATTCGTAAATGAATGGCTTCTGGTTTTTGAAATGTAAATAAACCAAAACTATTGTGATAAAACAACAAAACTGCAATAAGTGCATTAACCATCAAAGTGAAGTCTAACTGTAACTGTAGTCTTGAAACAAATCTGAAAAAGGAAACACATTGCAATAAAATAATGCAAACTGGTTAAACTTGAGAGTAGCTTAGATCTGTCATGACAGAACAACGCTTCAATGATATCTGGCGTCATCTAGCGTCGTGAATTGGTATAATGTCTAGACCGCGAATATACGACGACCCCCTCTTTTTCAATCTTATTTCAATGCAAAAAACACCGTCTTATATTCGGGCCAATACGGTAATTTCATCTCGTCAGCGTTTACTCAATGTTTTTGTCTGTAATATTCGAAAGTTTCACTCTGAAAATAAATAAGAAAAGTTTTCCAATGAACATTGACAGACGAGCGCATATTAGAGCATGCACAAATCTATCACTTGATAATACACACTCTCAGGAAAACTACAATATTTTTAATTACCTTCATTTCTGGACTATAAGGCGCACCTGACTATAAGCCGCCACCCACCAAATTTGACACGAAAACGGAATTTGTTCATAGATAAGCCGCACTGGACTATTAACTGCAGCTGTCCTCACTGTATTATGGGATATTTTCCTCAAAAGATATTAACCGGTAACATGTTATTTGACAGCGGCATCATAAGACTGTCATAAGACCAAATGAAACACCATGAACACTCATTGCTTCAAGAAGCTCAATTTGGAGGAGACATTCAACCTCTGCTGCCAATTGCTGTCAACACTGTTGTCGTCCAATGTGTGTCCTAGCATGCATTGCAGCGCTACAGATGTAAATAACAATCAAAATTCATGTTCCATGCTAATTATGTCTTCAGTTACTGTTCCAGTTGTTTCAGTAATTGCTGGTTACGGTATTTGGTAAAACTTTATTTGACAGTGGCGCCATAAGACAATCAAAATTATGACACTGTCATGAGCATTAAAGAATGCTGATAACAGATGTCTCTCATTGTCATCTGGCAAATTATCTCACTTTTGAATGGATGTAAAAGATCTGAGCTGGACATAAAGGGAGTTAGTGACATAAATCCAGATGACACTGAATGACAGCTGTCATAATCATTCAGTAATGCACATGATAGTGTTATAATTATGACAATCTTGTGACGCCACTGTCAAATAAAATGTTACCTTTTAACCCAAACAAATCAACAAATATGCTGCACTGGACTATAAGCCGCAGGCTTCAAAATGAGGGAAAAAAGTGGCGGCTTAAAGTCCGAAAACTGCGGTAGTTATACCCTCCTGGGCGCCATGAACTGTATGTAGAAAAAGTTGTTCGAGAATTTAGGAGTACGCTCGCCGTTAGCCTAATTAGCCTAACGCGAACGTGAATGCTATGCTAACACTACAAGTTAAATTTAGAACTCAGTAGCACAGACCTTTAACTCATTTGCTCCCAAAAACGTATAAATACGTTCTATTTTTAAATGCTTCATTGTCCCCAAAACGTTTTTATATGTCTTTTGCGTTTTTTTTTGTTTGTTTTTTTTTTTACAAGAAGCATCTATCGCAGGGGTGTCCAAACTTTTTGCAAAGGGGGCCAGATTTGGTGTGGTAAAAATGTGGGGGGCCGACCTCGGCTGACGTGCTTTACGTAGAACAATATATTTAAGTGAATTTTAGCAAGCCATTCAGTGTGGCACATTTGCTTTATTATTTTTTTTTAAATTAATAATTTCAACAATCTTGCAACTAGTCTTTGTGGCGTTCTCTTTCGACTCTCGTGCGTTTGCGAAATACTGCTGCTGTGAAATTAAACTAGCTTCAAGTTGCTTCAATGTCTCGCTGCGTATCTTCCCTGTAATTTTGTCGTTCATGTCAGATAGTCTTGTTTGGTAATATCGCCTAACGTTGAAATCTTTAAAAACAGCGACTGTCTCATTGCAAATGAGGCAGACACAGTTGTTGCGTATTTTAGTGAAGAAATAGTCCAATTTCCACCTATCCTTAAAGCGTCGGCCGTCACAGTCAACTTTCTTTTTTTTTTTTGTCGCCATTTTAGAAAATGGAAGTAATGGGTCACACGGGGTAATGTTGCTTAGCCCTTAAATATCTGCAACATGAAGCAATTATCAGAGAATCCCAAAATTTGAAAAATAAGGTCCTAATGAAACCTTTTTTTCACATTTGTAAAAAGGAAAGTCAAAACGAATATGTGTAATAAGCGCTCTAATATCTATAACCCATGCTAAATCATGTTTTTTTTGCATGTGTTGACTTGCATTCATCATTTTTTTTTTTTTTTCCAAAAAGAAATGTCAAAATTCTAAATCAGTCTAAAAATCATGAAATTTTAGGTGTATAAAATGTGATACATTTGGCAATAAAGGGTTAAAGTTCTGCTGCCTTTTAGTGGGTAAATGAGGAGCAGCATTTCGTGTGTAAGCTACTTCATATGCTGGTTGCAGTACTGCCGACCAATCTTTTAAGTCTGTGTGCGGGACAGATGTTATTGATTTTATGTCAAAGGCTGGGGGCCGGATGAAATTTGACCACGGGCCGCATTTGGCCCCCGGGCCAGACTTTGGACATGTCTGATCTATAGCTTCCGATCTATCTGAGAAACAAAGAACAAAGCTCCAAACCCATTTTAAAGCAATAAAACTGGCAACTGGAGGAGAGTAGAGCATTTTGTAAGACCCGCAAACCGATTCAACAGCAATGAACGGCCGGGCAGCACGGTCGGAGCGCTGGCGGCATGATGCCAGACGGCGGACGACCGAACAAAACAACCGAGAGGACGCCTGGGATGCCAGGTGCCGGACGACCAAGCAAAACAACTGGGACCACCAGTGCAGCGGGCTCGCTGAGCAGACCCCGCAGAGACTCAAAAATAATCCATCTTTGTGAGATAGACAACAATGAGGGAAAAGTTTCCACGGCTGACGCGACGACAACGGCGCCATCTCGCCGACAACCGCGTCATCTCTCAGTAGTCATGCGTAAATAAAATGTTACTTTGCTATCAGAAGCTCTATTTGTCTTGTTTTTTTATGATATTTTGTAAAAGGAAAATATGATTCAGATGTTTGGGATGTAACTAATGCAAAAAATAGCTGTGTTAAAGTCAAAGTTATATGTTTGAAATGTATGCGTTTACAAAAAGCTCATTTTCTCCGTTTTTTTCATCAGAAATTGGAAAATTGCTCAAACTAAGCTATTTTCTAATGCGGATTTCTAATGAATGGAAAAAGATATGAGCTTACATTTTTTTCTGCTAAAAGAAGAGAGTCTAATCTTTCTTTTGGTGGCTTCCATTTTTATATAGCAATAGAACAGAATTTTCTGTGGGCCTTGCAAAATCAGTCAAAATCCGGTAAAACGGCCAGGAGTGAAGGGCCTTGCTCTGGTGAAAATGGCTGGGAGTGAGTGAGTTCAAGGCTAAATACTGTCATCAATTAGTTGTCGATTAGCTGATACATCATGGCAGCCGTGCTGTATTTGGCAATCATAATGGCCCATAACTCTTGGTGGCGCATGATAAAGATGAGTTTGACAGGGAATAAATATATGCATGTGAAAACTGTAATTTATGACTTGGCAGGGTTTCCTTTTCATCTTTCCAACTTGAATCCAACTCGTTTTTCTCTATCGTGTAGTTATGCACCCACATTCTTCCCCCGCGTGATGAATCCTCGAGCGAAATTCCGACATTGTTACGACGCTCTTGGAAGAATGTCCTTTATTTACAGAACCATGTGAACCGTATACCACGCTCTGATCACACACACACACACACAAACCCACTGCATGTAATTAGCCTCAGCCCACTCTCCAATCTGTCACTGCCCCGACTCATTTGTCAGGGCGCAATGCAGCGTGATTAAAGAAAACTTATCGGTGCTGTTGCAGAGAAACCAAAAATCAGGTCACTAATGCATCTAAGGTGCTGGTGCAGCGGTAGACGTGCATTATGGTAATTAAAGACATGCAACATTACGGGGCTTCATTAATCATGCTTTCTATGGACTTTGAAGCCTTAATGAAAAACGGACTGCCACGCCGCGTTTATTGTGCCTGGACAAATTGCGGGGGGCACCGCACACGCCGCAGACCCCCTAAAATTGAATGGCTCATACAGGATGTTGTTTTGGAAAGGGGTTGAGGTAATATAGGGAAAAATTCAACTTAACTCATTGGCTGGCATTGATGGCGATATTACTGGTAAACATGGCTGAATTAGAAAACCTCAATGCTGATAGATCGATAGACAGATAGACAGATAGATAGATAGATAGATAGATAGATAGATAGATAGATAGATAGATAGATAGATAGATAGATAGATAGATAGATAGATAGATAGATAGATAGATAGATAGATAGATAGATAGATAGATAGATAGATAGATAGATAGATATCGATCCATGGATAGATAGATATCGATCCATGGATAGATAGATATCGATCCATGGATAGATCGAGCGACGTCTATAGATCTATCGATAGATCAATTTATATCTATAGATAGATGGATATTTATAGATCGATAGATATCGATCTATCCATAGAACTGTATCTATCGATAGATAGATTGATCGATGTCTATAGATCTATCGATAGATCGATTGATGTCTATAGATAGATAGATAGACATCTATAGATCGACAGATATCTGTAGAGCTACAGATAGATCGATAGATCTACAGATAGATATCTATAGATCTACAGATAGATCGATATATAGCTATCTATAGATGGATAGATATCGATAGATCTACAGATAGATCGATTGATATCTATCGATAGATAGATCGATCGATGTCTATAGATCTATCGATAGATCGATTGATGTCTATAGATAGACAGACATCTATAGATAGAAAGATAGATAGATATCTATAGATCTACAGATAGATGGATAGATCTATCGATAGATAGATCGATGTCTATAGATAGATAGACATCTATCGATCTACAGATAGATCGATAGATATCTATAGATCTACAGATAGATCGATAGATAGATATCTATAGATGGATAGATAGATATCTATAGATAGATCGATGGATAGATATCGATAGATCTACAGATAGATCGATAGATATCTATAGAGAGATAGATAGATCTCTATAGATAGATATCTATAGGTCTACAGATAGATCGATAGATATCTATAGATCTACAGATAGATAGATAGACAGACAGACAGACAGACATCTATGGATTTATATCTAAAGATCTATAGATAGACATCTAGCTATTGATCTATAGATAGATAGACATCTAGCTATAGATCTATGGATAGACATCTAGCTATAGATAGATAGATATCTATAGATAGATATCTATAGATCTATCGATATAGATACTGTATATAACCTTTATTGTCCCATAGGGAAATTCATTTTGACTGTCATCACCAGCATTAATGCAAAGCCATCATTTCATAATAGACGACATTTAAAAAAGACAAGGAGAACACTCAGAAAACTAGCCCCTACAGGGTTATCGGGGGAGGTTATTGAGTGCTGAGATGGCAAATGGGATAAAGCTTTTACTAAAGGTCAGGTATCTGCGACCAGAGGACACAGGATAGTCCGGGTCCTTGGTTATTGACAGTGCAAGGCGTGTGACTTAACTGTGATTGAACTGTTTGAGGTTGGTAGTGGGATGGTAAATGATCTTGGATGCAATTTGTGTTATTGTGATCAGGTTGTTCGTGTTGGTTGTTGGACAGCATATTATAAAAGCAGGGGAAACAGTACACAAGGATGTGTAAAGGAACGCTAGTATAGAGTTGTGACAAGAGGAGGGCAACAGAAAGAGCATGGAGTTTTCTTTAATGACGTCGTGTGTCTGTTGGGTCTTCACAAGCCCATCGACAGGGGCGGTATGTTGTCCCGGGCCTAAGGACCATAGGGGCCCCTGAATGATCCTTAATTTATTTTACTTTACGTTCAAATATTTCTTTTTTATTTAAATAATTGTCTCATTAAATATTATGTTGTACTTCATATATACCGGTACCTAAAAACTTTAACATATTAAATTTTCAAATATATATTTTTTTTCCTTCTTTTGCACAACAGAAATGAATTTGCTGTCAAAAAATCTCGGTGCATCACTGTTTGAGGGCTTGATAAACCCAGGGATGTGGAGGGGGCAGGCACAGGATGTTTGGTTATACTGTTTTGTTGCTTAGCACGCTGGCAGAGCACTCTCAGTTGTATTGTATTGTAGCCTACATGGGAAAATAAATGGAAATTGTTTGTTTATATTGTGTCACATTACATTACGGTCTGTTAAATTTAACTGTCCAGCTCAAATTCAATAATTTGAAAATTTATACTGTCATTGCTTGCAAAGCGTTAAAAGTACTGCGTATGTTTTTGTGACAAGCCGGTGGCTGGGTTGGAGTTGTGGGTCCCTATAATGGTCTCTTGTCCCTGGGCCCCTGCAAGTCTGTTGACAGCCCTGGGTCTTCGTGATGGGTCTTGTGACAAAAAGCACACTCAAACATATCGTAAGGACAAGTGTAAGTTTCTGAGGTATGATTTTATTCTGATGAGAATTGTTGAAATCACCTGACGTCAGAACAACATCAGACATATATGCTATTTAAAAGTCCTTAGGAACCACACTTCTTTGTGAAGTGAAAGTTTTTGAGGTTGGAGTTCATTCATAAATCCGATTAGAAATACTTTTCCTAAAATGTGGAAAAATGCTAAAGGAACATTAACCATGTTTGCTTTTCAAAAGTCATTCGATATCACACTTTATTCTAATTAACTTTCAAAGGTCATTATTATCATTCTTTGAAAATTAGCGCCACCACCCTGCCACCCAGGGTATTGCATGTAGCAGCTGCTATTTGTAAACATGGCATAATTGGGAATTTTATAGGTCTGCTCATAAAAAAACGCACTTATAAACAAATTTGCGAAGTGAAAATTTCTGATGTGTCAGTTGATTCATAAATCATTTTAAATATATATATTCTAAAAATCCACACACCGCATTTCCTGGGTGTCATGTCTCTTTTTGGGAGTGTGACAAGAGTCGGCCCAATTTAAGCTTGAATGGAATTTTTTCGTTTTACTTATTGCATTTTAGGGATGACAACTAAATTTCTGAGGGGATGCAGCAGCTTGAGAAAAATCGAGAAAAGATTCGAGCCAAACCTGGCTGACTGACTTTTAATGTCATGTCATTTCCTTCTGGAGGTGCATTAAGACAAGATGTGAGCGATAGATTAGCCAGAAATTACGCATCACCGCTTTTCCCGACTCATTTTTTTTTAGCGTCATGCTTCACTCCACTGGTTCCATGTCACTGCCGCTAACTATTCAGGTGAGTCACTAAGGCAAAATTGTGCCAAAAAGGCCCCCCACACCCTGGATAAAAGCACTTTTGGCAGCTTTACGCGGGTACATTTATTCTGGAGGAAGAGGGAGGGGAGACCCATCATTTGAAAGGATGACATTTTTTTTTTCGCCCTATATGGACAACTCTTAGAGATGGCTTCGAATTCATCAGCCGCCATTGACAATGTCTATGGATGTCAGTTGCAGCCAATGTGTTCATTTTTATCTTGGAATTTCTGAGCTAAAATAAACAAAATTTTGGTTCAAATCAACTATTCTGCTGAATCGTCTCACCACCCACAACATCTCGTCATTACTTCATTGACATTACATGCGAAATGGGTGAACATGTTGTCAGAATAGGTTAACATGTGTGTGCTCATTTTTCAGCATTTTCATGACTTATTTTATGTAACTTATTTTAACCTGCCAAAATTTGTAATAGTTTGGGACAACGTGAGTTTCCACCACGCCAACATAATCAGGCAATGGGTTGCATCCCACAACAATGGTAATTACCGTAATTTCCAGAATATAAGGCGCAAGGTGTATAACGCGCACCCCAACAAAGGCTAGTTGCAAGATTGTTGAAATTATTAATTTAAAAAAATAATAAAGCAAATGTGACACACAGAAGGGCTTGCTAAAATTTTCTTAAATATATTGTTCTACGTAAAGGACGTCAGCCAAGGTCGGCCCCCCCACATTTTTACCACACCAAATCTGGCCCCCTTTGCAGAAAGTTTGGACACCCCTGGCCTACAAACTACGCCCACATGATGCTACGTTAGATATCACATACTATAGAACTAGATGCGTTAGTAAACAGCCGCCATCTTAAAGCTGTAGACCTCTCAGGAAGACTGTTGTAGAGAACCTTCCTAGCGAAGCTAAGTAACTTTTTATCTAAAATGCTCCTAAATCGGCAAAATCTTGACTTAAATCTATCTTTAAATGATGAAACAGTTTAAATAATTTACACATGTCGAAAGTAGACAGAAGGGAACTAATGCAATAATGGGAGCAATTTTAACAACTTTAACGGTTGATTCAGAATTTTTTTTTTTTTTTTAGAAAAAAACATGGAAATTATCACCAGTTACTTTGCCAAGTAATTAATTACTTTTACATTCAGGTAACTGAGTTACTAATGCAATTACCTTTTGGGAGAAGTAATTTATAACTGTAATTAATTACTTTTTTAAAGTAAGATTAACAACACTGTCTCCAATATACAAAGGTGTAACTTGCTATTTTTATCAAAACTTAACGTATACCATCTTCAGCATCAGATGCATCCAACAGAGTAACTGTTCAATTAAGAGCATGACTAGGCTATTAGGTGTGTGGACGTAAAGAAGGGTTTGTTTGGGATTATTGTCTGTTTGTGGATTGGACAGGAGGATTCGGGAGTTACTGTTGTCTGGGCAACGAGTGTTGTGGATTTTGCCACCTCAGTGTCAAAGGGGCTGTTGGAGTCTTGTCAGTCGTGTTATCAGTTGGATATCGGGCATTCTCCGGTGCTCCTTGTGTTGGGACAGACAGTCCCGCCATTTGTTCTAGACTGTCCGGGAGAACTGATTGCGAGAGTTGGTGCGTCAATCTTGCTTATGACGGACACGTTGGGCTTTCGTGACAAGAAGGCGTTGTGTATCTTTTATGCCCTATAATTCTGCTTGTTTTCCTTAAACTTTGGTATAAGTGCTATTTATTTTATATTGGGTGTGTTAGAGTAGTACAAACAGTCAAATAGTAAATGCGAGAAATGATACTATTCCCTTATTTGTTATATTAAGTGTGTTAGACTAATGCAAACAGTTAGACGGTGCCTACGAGAAAAGGTACTATCTCCTTCAGCAGGTAATCCATGTTGTTTTGCTACGTGTGAGGATTGAGCAAGTAGTTTTGAGAATTTCAACTTTGATCTGAGAAATGTACCAAAGCAATTGAGAAAAACTAATAATATTAAAAACCAACATATGCACGCAGGACTACTGCAGTGACCCATGCAATCAATAGTGTTGGCTACGTTTTCAGGATGAAGATATTAAAACTTTGAATGTTGAAATTATTGACTATGTTAGATCCATTAATATCATTTTTAATGGGCATGCTTAGCAGGCACCATTGACTCGCGCCACTTAATCCACTCCGGAGCCCTGGAACTAACAAATAACTGACAAACTGCTCGGAATTTGTTAACATCAACTCCACCGACTAATTAAAGCCCCGCTAACTCGAAGATTAAGCCTAATGTCAAAAATTCTGAAAGGCTTAGTCGTTAAAATGTTGCTTTTAAAAGTTCTAAAGCAATATAACGAGCAACAAAAATGAATGAGATGAACAAGAATCCTACAGAGTATTTCATAATCAGCCAAAATTATATTTTGAACAGATCACGTGACTAGCACCTTAGAGACTGTCTTTTGCTTTGCCTGGCAACAACTACACCTAAGGAGGCAAGATGGATATTTAGAATTTCTTTTAAACCTAAAGCTTTGTATTGTAAGTTTATTTTATTGCTGACACTGCGTTTCGGGGTCATCAACATGTCCCCCCCTCCCCCCATCAGACAAAAGTCATACTCCGCCTACAGCGGACATGCATATAACGAGTTATATGGACTTCTAGGAAATACCAATGACAATCCTGCCGTCTGGTGTTCAATTGCTGCATTACAGCTCTTGACCTCAAGTAACGTTAGAAAATCTCATTATGACATTTGGAAAATGGGAGTGGATTACAAAAGAAATCAGGTAATCTTGATCATTCACGTTCACTTTATTGCACTTGACCCCATTTTATGATTATTAGCTGTATCAGTCTCAGTGTTGTAACAGCTTTCAATGTGGTAGTCAGCAGATAAATGAGAAAAGCAGATACAAATGTAAAGTGGCAGTGTAATAAATATGAAATGTACATGTAGAAAAATATGCATACACATATATATATACATCTACATATATCTATATCGTTACACACACATACAGTATATACATATTTACAAGTGCATGTGTTAAAATGTAAACTTCAAAATAGCCGATAATGTATCTGACAGTACTGGACAGTTTTGAGGAATGTGATGGGGTACGCCGATGTTCTGTCAAATTTTGCACCCTCATAATATTTTGCTCCCAAAGCTTTTGGGGCGGTGAATAAGCCCTGTTTTACATTCAGTTGGACTCTTAATGTCCAAAGGTGCGAAATAAACAAGTTACATCATAAACAAACATGTGCAAGACGAGAAAAGCGTAAATTAATTCTTGACGACACTGCGAAGACGTTAACCGTGAGAGAGTGGCGTGCAGTTGTTGTGTGCAGCTAACAGGATGTGGCTGTGGAGAACTTTTCTACAGTGGTATGAAAAAGTATCGGAACCTTTCAGAATTTATCACATTTCTGCATAAAATCATCATCAAATGTGATTTGATCTTTGTCAAAATCACACAGATGAAAAAAACATGTCTGCTCGAACTAAAACCACCCAAACATTTATAGGTTTTCATGAGGATAGTATGGAAACAATGACAGAAGAGGGAAAAATAAGTAAGTGAACCATCACATTTAATATTTTGTGGGCCCAACCCCCCCTACCCTTCGGCAGCAATAACTTCAACCAGACGCTTCCTGTAGCTGCAGATCAGTCTGGCACATCAATCAGGACTAATCTTGGCCCATTCTTCTCCACAGAACTGCTGTAGTTCAGTTCGATTCCCGGGATTTCTAGCATGAATCGTTGTCTTTAGGTCATGCCACAGCATCTTAATGGGGTTCGAGTCTGGACTTTGACTTGGCCACCCCAGAATGTGTATTTTGTTCTTCTGAAACCATTCTGGAGTTTATTTACTTCTGAGTTTTGGATCATTTTCTTGTTCCAGCATCCACCCCTCATTTTAGTTTCAACTGTTTGACAGATGGTTTTCCTGCGAAACATCCTGATAAATATTTGAATTCATTCTTACATTAATGATTGCAAGTTGTCCAGGCCCTGAGGTAGCAAAACAGCCCCAAATCATGATACTCCCTCCACCATGCTTCACAGTGGGGATGATGTGCTGATGTTGGTGAGCTTTTCATATGGAGGAAAAACTTCTGTGCAGTGTCCAACTTCCTTTTTGCGAACATTAAACGAGCAACAATGTTTATTTAGACAGCAGTGGCTTCCTTTGTGGAGTCCTCCCATGAACACCATCCTTGGCCATAGTTGTACAGATGGTTGATGTGTGCACAGAGATATTGGACTGTGCCAGTGATTTCTGTAAGTCTTTAGCAGACACTCTAGGGTTCTTTTTACCTCTCTGAGTATTCTGCGCTGAACTCTTGGCGTCATCTTTGGTGGACGGCCACTCCTTAAGAGAGAAGCAACAGTGCCAAACTCCATTTGTAGACAACTTCTCTGACTGTTGATTGATGGACATCCCGACTTTTAGAGATGGTTTTGTATCCTTTCCCAGCTTTATACAAATCAGTAATCCTTGATCGCCGGTCTTTAGACAGCTCTTTTGACCGAGCCAAGATGCACATCAGACAAATCTTCTCATCAAGACAATTCTTAGCAGGTGTGAGTTTTATAGTGGGCAGGGCAGCTTTAAACCACTCATTAGTGATTAGGCACACACCTGACATAAATTGTTTGGTAAAAATAGGTTTCAATTGCTCTTATGTCTCCTTAGGCACAGGGTTAACTTACTTATTTTTCCTCCCTTCTGTCATTGTTTGTGTGCTATCCTCATTAAAATATGAAAACCTATAAATGTTTGGGGGGTTTTAGTTAAAGCAGACACTGTTTTTTCATCTGTGTGATTTTGACAAAGATAAGATCACATTTGATGGTGATTTTATGCAGAAATGTGAGAAATTCCAAAAGGTGCAGATACTTTTTCATACCACTGTACATGTGCGTCCATGATCAAACGTAAGTAAAAATTCCTTTCTGTAAAGACTGTTTGTAGTGTTTACTTTGAAACTGCTACATTCGCGGCCATTGTTAACATTACGCGCATGCGCAAAACTGCAAAGTTGCAATTTCTGATGGCGTGCAAAATTTGACAGAACACTGGCCATCTTTGAGACATGTCCGCTGTCTTGACGGAGTCTTTTCCGTTCAAGAATATCAGTCAAGGTTGTGAAATGGCCTTCTTAGACCCGCTATAGCAAAAGTTGTGAAATGTCACCCATTCCATTTTATACTCACTGTATTTGTTGTGCATTCATTTTTACTTCAAGCATGTCCGCCCTCATTCTGGACTGGAGCCAGGTCTGCGTCAACCCGTCCTTGACGTAGCATGTCCGCTGTCTTCACGATACATCTGTCAAGGCTGCAGAAACTTGCTCATCCTGCTTGTTTTCACGATATTATTTCCAATTCCATCTACCTCGTCAGCTTCGCGTTTCTTCTCCCTCGGGTGCATGTACCCGTAGTAAGACAAAAGGAAGACCATCCCTAGCACGGTGCCGCCGATAATGAACCCGCTGATCACCAGGAAGAACATTTCTTTCTGCACTTCAGGTTTTAGAAAACCCAAAAGCAATGGCGACGTCATGTTAATGAACGAGTAGACGATATAATACACAGCCATGTCTCTTTTGGTGTCCTTTCCTTTAACGTTAAAAAAGGTGTTTGTGAGTATGAACCCAACCACGATGCGGTAGACTATCTCGTGTCTTCTGGTGGTGCAGAAGTGGGTACCGAGTACGTGTGACCACAAAGTCCCCAGCAGCCACAAAAAAGCCACTAAGGCTATCACACAGTAAGGGTTGAGTACCAGAAGGAGACTGTAGCTGAGGATGTGGCTGCCTATGGTGCAGAGTTTGTAGAGGAGGTAAATGGCGGTGGGTAGGCCAGAGGGCATCTCCTGGATGTGTGGGAGTGACCGGCGGAGGCAGCGGCGGTAGTCCACCAGGGCCCAGCTGATGTTGAAAAAGGAGAAGATCATAGAAAAATCTGGAAGACAGAGCAAATATATACAGTGGGGCAAATAAGTATTTCGTCAACCACCAATTGTGCAGGTTCTCCTACTTGAAAAGGTTAGAGAGCCTTGTAATTGTCAACATGGGTAAACCTCAACCATGAGAGACAAAATATGGAAAAAAGAAACAGAAAATCACATTGATTATTAAAGAATTTATTTCTAAATTAGAGTGGAAAATAAGTATTTGGTCACCTACAAACAAGCAAGATTTCTGGCTGTCAAAGAGGTCTAACTTCTTCTAACGAGGTCTAACGAGGCTCCACTCTTTACCTGTATTAGTGGCACCTGTTTTAACTCATTATCGGTATAAGAGACACCTGTTCACAATGTCAGTCAGTCACACTCCAAACTCCACTATGGCCAAGACTAAAGAGCTGTCGAAGGACACCAGAACCAAAATTGTAGACCTGCACCAGGCTGGGAAGACTGAATCTGCAATAGGTAAAATGTTTGGTGTAAAGAAATCAACTGTGGGAGCAATTATTAGAAAATGGAAGACATACAAGACGACTGATAATCTCCCTCGATCTGGGGCTCCATGCAAGATATCACCCGTGGCGTCAAAATGACAACAAGAACGGTGAGCAAAAATCCCAGAACCACACGGGGGACATAGTGAATGACCTACAGAGAGCTGGGACCACAGTAACAAAGGCTACTATCAGTAACACAATGCGCCGCTAGGGATTCAAATCCTGCACTGCCAGACATTTCCCCCTGCTGAAGAAAGTACACATCCAGGCCTGTCTGCGGTTCGCTAGAGAGCATTTGGATGATCCAGAAGAGGACTGGGAGAATGTTTTATGGTCAGACGAAACCAAAATAGACCTTTTTGGTAGAAACACAGGTTCTCATGTTTGGAGGAGAAAAAATACTGAATTGCATCCGAAGAACACCATACCCACTGTGAAGCATGGGGGTGGAAACATCATGCTTTGGGGCTGTTTTTCTGCAAAGGGACCAGGACGACTGATCTGTGTAAAGGAAAGAATGAATAAGGCCATGTGTCGAGAGATTTTGAGTTAGCCCGAACCCAAAAAAACCCCCCGGGATTTAATATTTTATTTGTTAGGACTCAAGTGGAGGAGGAAATGCAGGGATGCGGTGCGTGGTTGCGTTTTGTGTGATCACATTTGTGACGATGCCTGTTCATAATGATAACTTAAAGCCTGTCTTTTTTAACGAATTCTCCCAGTTAAACAACAAACATTATATCTTTTATATGTGTGTGTCTATTCTATCAGGCGGATATAGTGGATTTGACATTTATTTTAATTTTAAGTTTTTTCCATGTTTAAATAGTCTACATATTTTTATGATCATTATAAATGCATTTACACAACGAAATAACGCTGGGAAAGTTTGTTAAATATATTACTCGTATGATAACAAGGCGTCACATTCGTTTACATTCAGCTAAGCCGACACAAGTTTCTGTATCGCATCTTCAACAATCAATTTGAAGCCTTTCCATGCCCCACTCTCATTTTCCTACCGTATACTCCGTCTTCAGTTTGTTTTTCACTTCTTATATATCGAAAAGGAAATACTAGGATGCGGACTCGGAGGGCACCGGGGCAGGAAGGGAAGATTAAAAAGAGGGCAAAGCTACAGCATTCACGTCTCCCTCCGTTTTATCCAAATTATTTATTTATAAAAAGTAGGGCTGTCAAAATTATCGCGTTAACGCGCGGTAATTAATTTTTTAAATTAATCACGTTAAAATATTTGACGCAATTAACGCACATGTCCCGCTCAGACAGTATTCTGCCTTTTGGTAAGTTTTACAGCAAGGTTTTTTTGTGCTGTCTAACAGTGAACTCTTGTGGTCGCTTTGCGACATGGTTTATTGCTTTCTTGCCAGTTCAATATGGCTGCACGACGTCTCGGGCTGACGCCTACGTTGTAATGTTGTGCTTATATGATCCTTGGACAAGATTTGTCCGTAAGTATGGTTGTTGTAAAGAATGTACATATTATGTTAGTAAGTGAAATGTTCTATTTTTTGTATGAGACGCTTTTTGTTTATGTTTAGTGAACCTGTATAGCGTGCTAAGCTAACGTTGTTGCTAATGCAATGCTTGTGTACTTTTTTTTTTGTAGTTTCACTACGGTCTAAAGAGGACAATGGTTTGAGGCCATTTTATTAATGAATCAGATGAAAAAGGAAGAAGTCTGATTATTAAGGCGTCGTTCACTAGCTGTCTAGCTTTGGAAAAAGTAAACACTTCGGAGTGAGGACAGCATAGACAGATTTAAATGACAGTGGAGTGAAATGCCCACTACAGTCCTTATGTACTGTATGTTAAATGTATATATCCATCTTGTGTCTTATCTTTCCATTCCAACAAATTATTTTACAGAATATATACATATATAATTTACAGAAAAATATGGCATATTTTATAGATGGTTTGAATTGCGATTAATTACGATTAATTAATTTTTAAGCTGTAATTAACTCGATTAAAAATTTTAATCGTTTGACAGCCCTAATAAAAAGTATTCCTTAGTTTAACACCCATTTATCGTTTTAGTATACATATTTGAATATATATTTACTACGGCTGTCAAATGATTAAAATCTTTAATCGAGTTAATTACAGCTTAAAAATTAATTCATCGTAATTAAAAGTAATTAATCGCAATTCAAACCATCTATAAAATATGCCATATTTTTCTGTAAATTATTGTTGGAATGGAAAGATAAGACTGATATATACATTCAACATACGGTACATAAGTACTGTATTTGTTAAAACAAAATCAAGATGGCATTAAAATTATTAACATTCTCTTAAAGTGATCCATAGATAGAAAGACTTGTAGTTCTTAAGAGATAAATGTTAGTACAAGTTATAGAAATTTTATATTAAAACCCCTCTTAATGTTTTCGTTTTAATAAAATTTGTGGAATTTTCAATCAAAAAATAAACTAGTAGCCCGCCATTGTTGATGTCAATAATTACACAATGCTCATGGGTGCTTTAGCCCATAAAATCAGTCACACCCAAGCGCCAGCAGAGGGCGACAAAAAACACAAGTAACAAGTTGGCATTGCATTGCGCTGTCATTTTAATCTGTTTGAGCGGGGCATGTGTCTTAATTGCGTCAAATATTTTAACATGATTTATTTAAAAAATTAATTACCGCCCGTTAACGCGATAATTTTGGCAGCCCTAATATTTAGATTAAAAAAAGCGAGAAAGAAGTCTGGCGCGACCCGAACGAAAGTAATTGACATTTTGGGCGCCACCCGGGTCGGATCGGGTTAGGTTCGGGCTTAAAATCTATTCTCTACAAAAAAAAAAAGCTTGTTGAATTAAAGGTGCAATGCAACGGAAAATTGATCAGATCTTTAAAAGAAAGGAAAGAGTTTATTTTATTTTATTTGGGTGGTTCAGAAAACGTTCCATGTTAATGTGTACTTATTTGTGTTCATTTATGTAAGGCTACTTATTTATTTCCTTAAAATTTAAAAAAAAAAAAAGTCAGTTTACTTTTTCTTCAAAATACAGTATATCCCATTTCACTGTGCATAATATAAGTTATTAGTTCTTTTTTTTTTTTTTAAGGAATTTTACATATTTATTTTATTTTATTTTATTTTTTAAAGTCAGTGTTTAAAGTATATTATCTTCAATTTTAAAGTATATCTTATGTTCTTGAATAGTTAAAATTGAGGTTTCGCTTTTAAATTTGAGGAAATATAACAATTAGATATAGTTTTAGATGGAATTTTGTAAATCAGTGAAAAAATACAATTTTGAATGGAAATCGGTTTCTCATTTTTGCCTTGTTCCAGTATAATGTATGAAACCTATTAATTCATTCATTCATTTTCTGAGACGCTAAAGCTCACGAAGGTCAGGGGGGTGCTGGAGCCAAGGGAGTTCCGGCAAGAAATTTTAGCCACTTTCACCCCTGGTCTTTACACCTAGGGTATCCAACTCCAGTCCTCGAGAGCCTCTATCCAGTTTGTTTATCCATGTATCCCTCCTCCTACATACCTAACTCAACTAATCAGGAACGTTATCAAGCTCCTGCAGAGCTTGCTGATGTTCTGATCATTTGATTCGGGTGTGTTAGAGGAGGGAGACATGGAAAACAAACTGGATAGGGGCTCTCAAGGACCGGAGTTGGATACCCCTGCTTTAGACTGTTCTTGACAACTACATTAGACAGATCCTACAGACATTGCAAGCATTGTACTCAATCAAGAAAATCATCTCTGAAAACGTACACTGCACAAGCGAAGCCTCGCCGTGGTCCTGTATGATGTAGATCTGCAGGAGAAGTTGGGGTGCGCTCTCCAAGAACGCCTCGAAGAGTTTGAGCATACTCAGGTCGGTGGCGTGGCAAAACAGGCGGTAGTGCACTTCTCTTCTCTCGGCCTTATCGAGGGAATCATTCGAGATCCAGACCACTCCAAAGCTATTTTTGAGTAGGTGGTAGTACCTTAAAATGAGAGCATGAACGCAGTGTGGGAAATCAAATGAATCTGTTTTTGTATAGTACGCTGATTTAAGACTAGCCAAATTAAGAGAATTGCAGGTATGTTCTCATAGTGATGTCTTTTTAAGATGAAACTACAATGTTGTTCCACCGGTTTATATAATTGAAAGCTAGTGGACAAGAAGGTACAATACTGTTCATACCGACACGCCCTATTTTTTCATGTACTTCAGCATTTTAAAAAAAAAAAAATTTTACGCATCACCTTACCTGGTGAAAATTCCCACACCACACACGTGGATGACCATAAGCCTTCGGCTGGAAATTCCCCATACTGCGGCTTCCCCTCGGGGGTTGACCACTGCATCTTTGATGTCGTCCTCATACCAGGCATGGCTAAAAATTTGAGTGACCAGCAGCCCGAACAGGACGAAGGAGAACGTCAATGCCGAGCATATGTATTGTTCATCCAGAAGGTACTTCAGAGACAGTCCCACGTCTGTCCAGATATCTACGAAGTATAGTAAAAGCCCTAAGACAGTCAGAAGCCATCGCAGTTTCGTGTACCGAATGTCCGTTTGGAGCATTTCAGAGTCAGTCCATGAAAGACATTTTTGTGCAAAGCAGTTTAGGAGCATTGCTACCAATTCATCTGTTAGTTCTTGATATCAACTCTCTCGTCTCTCTTGGAAATACTGAACAAGCTCCACCTTACAGACTAGCGCGACCGGCAACGTTCTTGCGTAACCGTGTCCTGCGCACGTGCACATTTCCCTTCATAGGAAGTAACAAAGTTCAAATACTTTTGTACTTGAGTAGATTTTTCAGTTATCTTTAGTTCTTTCAAACTCTGAAGATAGTAAAACATCAGATTTAGATTTATTGAAAGAAACTGGGACAGCAGCAAAACTAACTAGAAAAGCAAATTTTGAACAGTCAAAAAGATATAAAATAAGTTAAAAAAAAAAAAACTTTGAACCCAGGGAGCATTACTGCATGAAAATTGGATTAACAAAGGTAAAAGACTTGAGTCACTCCTTGGGAATCTTATTAGCGTAGACATGTCTTTAATGTATCAGATTAAGAGAATGAATGAAGTTGACAGGCGTGGGTGTTTACAGTAATTTGCCACCATCACATTTAGGGCGGGTCAGGGTTTACCTGTTGCCAGGGTGCTGACTGTGTTGTTTGTGGGCGTGGCTTTAGTAGAAATCACCTGATTGTTGAAAAGGGGCAATCCCTTTAACAAAAGAGGAAAAGAATATACAGTGATCCCTCGCTACTTCTCGCTTCAAACTTCACGCTCTCAGTCCATCGTGGATTTTTTTTTTTTTTCCAATTAAAAAAATTAATAAATAAAGATGAGCCATCCCGAGCTGATCACGTAGTCTCACTCTCCCTCCTGCTGCTCTTTGTTGGTCAGGCAGTGCACTTGAGTTGCTTATTAAAGTTAACATGATTGACAGACGTTTAATGTTTGATCTTGCCACAAACGAATGGAAGCAGAGACTTCAAATCATTGTTTAACTTGTTAAACCAGGGGTGGGCAAACTTTTCCACAAAGGGCCGCTGTGGGTGTGAGTTTTTGCTGCAACCCATCAAGAGGACACCTTTTCACCAATCTGGTGTGTTATAAGTGCAATCAGTTGATTGCAGTCAGGTGCTTCTTGTTTCCATTGAAACCTCATTGGTTAAAAGCTCTGTACTGGATCAGTTGGAACAAAGACCAGGACCCACAGCGGCTCTCGAGGACCGGTTTTCCCACCCCTGTGTTAAACAGTTGCTGTGGCAACTCATTTGAGTGGACTCACTCACTGAAGCATTTAATAAAGACAAGCATTTTGTACTTTAAACTTGTTTAAAAATGATTTGGTGGGACAGTAACATGTTTAAAACTTATCATAATTATTACATTTGAAGTGCTTAAAAACCATTTATTTAAATATGTCTACAAATACATGTTTTTTTTTTTAATTATACTTTTGGGACACTTCAAATCATCGTTTGACTTGTTAAACAGTTGCTGTGGCAACTCATTTGAGTGGACTCACTGAATGAAGCATTTAATAAAGACAAGCATTTCATACTTTAATCTTGTTTAAAAATGATTCGGTGAGACAGTAACATGTTTAAAACTTATCATAATTATTGCATTTGAATTGCTTAAGAAACATTTATTTAAATTAGGGCTGTCAAAATTATCGCGTTAATGGGCAGTAATTTTTTTTTTTTTAATTAATCACGTTATTTGACGCAATTAACGCACATGCCCCGCTCAGACAGATTTAAATGACAGTACAGTGAAATGTCCACATGTTAATTGTGTTGCGACTGATTTTATAGGCTTCAGCACCCATGAGCATTGTGTAAGTAATTATTGACATCAACAATGGCGGGCTACTAGGTTATTTTTTTGATTGAAATTTTTACAAATTTTATTAAAACGAAAACATTAAGAGGGGTTTTAATATAAGATTTCCATAACTTGTAATAACATTTATCTTTTAAGAACTACAAGTCTTTCTATCCATGGATCGCTTTAACAGAATGTTAATAATGTTAATGCCATCTTGTTGATTTATTATTATAATAAACAAATACAGTCCCTATGTACCGTATGTTGACTGTATATATCCATCTTGTGTCTTATCTTTCCATTCCAACAATAATTTACAGAAAAATATGGCATATTTTATAGATGGTTTGAATTGCGATTAATTGTGATTAATTTTTAAGCTGTAATTAACTCGATTAAAAATTTTAATCGTTTGACAGCCCTAATTTAAATATATCTATAAATCCATAAAATGCTTTTTAGTTGTACTTTTGGGAAAAAGTAAAAAAAAAATTAAAAAAAAAAAAAAGTCTTATATGTATCTCTTTCCAATGCTAAATCTGAATAAATACATTGAACACGCACAAAAAAACATTACATTTTGATATTTTTTAGATATTTTATTTTATTTTTTTTTATTTTTGTTTAATGGGGGGGCGCTATTTCGCGGTTTTTCACTTATCACGGCGGGTTGTGGTCCCCATTACCTGCAAAAAACGATGGATCGCTGTATTTACTCTGGCCAAAACATGAAACTTAGTAGACTGTGCGTACACTCCGGTGCTGGAGGTGGCGCACGAGAAACGCAATCGTTTCCTGTGTAGAACCGAGCGCGGCGTCCTAAACTCTGTCTAGCGTGGACCCTCCCACTAGAGCTAAGAGTGACACGCCATTTAATCGCTGTCTGGCCTTACGTTTCTCGGAAACGGCACGGAAACCTAAGATCCGAGCGCTTCCACGTTGAAAATATTTTTAAAAATTACATTGAGGACAACCGCCGTCGAACAAGCAACGCCGAATCTCGTCGACATGGGCATTCGAAAACGGAGCAACAAGAGCCCGCCGGTGATGAGCCACGAGTTCGTCATCCAGAACCATGCCGATATTGTGGCCTGCGTTGCTATGGTGTTCCTCCTCGGCCTCATGTTCGAGGTAAATGCCGATATGCACGTTCGATAGATGGGTAATGCCTGTGTGGAAGTACGGCGGAGCTCCAGGAGCCGACCGCCCGGTGCTCGACTCTCCTTCGCCCGCCAGCTAAGTACTGTCCACGGCTCTCTTGCTCGCCTTTCTTCGCGGTGTTACTTCCTCCTGCCAGAAAAAAGTTTATCCATTTTATACACTCGCGTCGCCTGTTTTGCTATTTGAAACCCACTAAAGTACAAATTCAGTTGAATATATCAATGGTATTCCCCTTTTTTTAGTCTCCGATTGCCGTATGGGAACATTTGGAATCAACAGGCGCACTTTCGTAACATAATAAGTTCATTGAACGCAACACTTTGTGTTTATTAAAAATAAGCATTTGTCACAATTTTGTTTTTGGCGCTCTTTTGTCGTCATTGATCAGGTAAAACGCGAGTTATACATAGTTTACACCTATGGTTGTCTGTATTACGTGGCATTGTAAGGGAGGGCTGCCAACATTCAGTCTAACGACGAACCCCAACTTTGTTTCTTGCTGTTTTTAGCGGAATGCTAACCACAATCGGAAAGTAGTTTAACTTCTTGACCTATTTTACCATTCATTTATCCATAAATCTTAGTTTAAAGCCTTTTTTCAAAATGAAATTATTAAATTTCCCACGGGGTTGAGGTGCATTGAATGCAACGTCGTCATTAAAAGAAATCATCGGACGCGCAACAATTGCATCAAAATGGATTTTAGTGAGAAAACAAAATGACTAAGACTGGCAAAAAAACAAAACAAAACAAAAAAACACGAAGATTAATCACATGGTTGCAGCTACACGCATTCTCGTTTGTTTTTACCAACATTTCAGAAATCCGAGTGTCTTGAATGCAACACTTTCACTGTTGAAGGGTATAATAAAGAACAACCGAAGAAAACAAATAACGAAACGTTTTTACATTAAAATATTTTAACACCCTTTTGTCTTGATTTAACAGGTGACGTCTAAATTTGCAGTGTTGTTCATCACAGTGCAGTACAACGTCACCATCTCAACGAACGGTAAGAAAAATTAAAATTTGAAGAAAAATATTGACACTATTTTAATCAGTTCGTATTTGTCAAGTTCTCTTCTAGCGAGTCCAGCTTGTTTGAAGGTTAACAGACTTCTTTGGCAGCCTTTTTTTAAACATCAAATGCAGCATCAGGCTTATCTGACAGCTCTGTAACTTATTTACAGATGTGTCTTGACTAAAGCACATTTAAGAGGGTTTTTAATCAAAGAATTTACCCATTTACGGAGGTTTGTGATTGTAAGATTACTATTCTTTTGACTGATTTCACATTTTATCGTGATAAGGTTGACATTAGGCAAAACATCAATGCAGTTCCTTCCTGGTCTTGTTTGTGTCTTTTGAATCAAAATTATTAGCTACATAATTATTCTACACTTCTATGATAACTTTACGACAAAAAAAATGAAGTACAAATAAGGTGAAGTGTCTAAAAATCCAGGTGAGCTGAACCAGGAAGGAATTGCTTAATTTTTGCAGAATGTGGATGTCAAAGTTAGCACATAAAAGGGGAACTTTATAACATTATATTGTTGAACTTTTTGCGTAAGGTCATTAGAACAAACAGTATGTGATACTGTGTTTTTATTGTTTTTCTGTTTGTTGTTGTTGTTGTTTTTTGTGTAACATTATTTGGGGTGGCAATATTTTACAAATAGTTTTTCATCCACATTTTTTGGGGTGGGCACTTTTTTTTTTTTTAAACTTCTTTTCCTCAGAGTAGGACTTTTTCCAATTTGCTGCTTCAATGGTAACAGTTTTTGTCTTATAACATTACATTTTTATTTTTGTACATGAATGTAAAGGTGTTTGTTTTGTTTTTTTTTAGTCGTGTTGAAAAGAAAGATTACACTTTTGGGTGGGTTAAAACTACAAGTAGAAAAAAAAAATCCTAAAATTACTCTCATCAAAAATAAGACAGTTTTGTATTGAGGAGATAAAATGCAATGGAATTTCATGATTTTTATTCTTGTAACTGCATTTTATCATCGTAATTTTTTTTCTCTTAAAAAGATGTACGTCTTTGAGGGTTGAAATTACAGATCAAAAACCTCATTTTTTTCCCCAGTTTTTTGTTTAAATCCCACAAAATATCCCGTTTTTGTCACCAGAAACATTTTCTATGACTTCCCCCCCGTGACCGACACACCGTCATATTTAATCAATTTAAATCTCAAGCATCACTTAGGCAAGTGTCGCTCCCAGCCACGATTTTTTAAATAACCACCACACGTCTGTTGTCAAAAAAAAGGTCCCGAGGAGACACCTGTCAACCACTTCCACAACGGCATCAAAGACCTGGCCACCATTTTTTTCTACATGCTGGTGGCAATCATCATGCATGCCATCATCCAGGAGTACGTCCTTGATGTGAGTGTGAAGCGCCAACGCTCATAACGCCCGCCGCCCAGCCGCATTGCTGTCTAATTGCTGTTTCTGGATGCGCAGAAACTCAATCGGAAAAAACACTTCTCCAAAACCAAACACAGCAAGTTCAACGAGTCAGGCCAGCTTAGCGCTTTCTACTTATTTTCCTTTGGCTGGGGTGCTAGCATCCTTCTCTCTGTGAGTATTCCGTTCATTCCAGGAATCCCTGCTTGTTAAAAACATCATAATAACCTTGTAAAATATGTTTCTGCATGGCAGGAGAACTTCCTGTCCAATCCGAGTTTGCTCTGGGAAGGCTACCCTCACATGTTAATGCCGTAAGTAGCTTGCTCACTTGAATTTCGAGTAGATTCGTACTAATGCTAGGTTTTTGCCAGGAGAAGCGAGCTGTTCAGCTAGCTGTTATTGCTGATAAATGGGAAAAAACATATTTACCGTAATTTTCGGACTATAGGCCGCTACATTTTTCCCTCATTTTGAATCCTGCGGCTTATAGTCCAGTGCGGCTTAATTGTTGATTCATTAAGTGTCATACGGCAAATTATGTCACTAACTCCATTTATGTCCAGCTCGGATGTTTTACATCCATTTAAAAGTGAGATAATTTGCCGGATGACACAAAATGACATCTGTCGTGTCAGTGTCATGTCATAATTATGATGGGTTTATGACAGTCTAATGGCCCCAGTGTCAAATAAAGTGTAACTAAAAACCAGCAATTATTGAAACAACTGGAACAGTAAGTGAAGAAATAATTAGCACAGAACATGAATTTTGATTGGTATTTACATCTGTAGCGCAGCACTGCATGCTAGGAGGCATGTTGGACGCCAGTAGTGTTAACAGCTGGTGGCAGCAGAGGTTGACTATTTCACCCAAGGGAGCAGTGATGGCCAAATGAAGCTTCTTGAAGCAATAATGGTGGTTCATTTGGTCTTATGACAGTCTTACAATGCCACTGTCAAATAAAGTGTTATCGGTTAATATATGTTGTAAATATCCCAACAATAAAACTTGTGAATAATTACCGCCATCTCCCTTCTCTGCTTTGGGGTCCAATTCCCCAGCGCAACCTAACAGTTACATCCAGTATGGGGGTGTGCGAGAGATCTGCAGGGTGGAAGCCAACATAAATAGTCAGAAATGTCAACAAATCTTAGCTGCCTCTTACATTCCTAACCATAAAAAGGGACAAATTCTGCAGCAGGATGGTGCTCCATCGCATACTTCAATCTCTACCTCAAAGTTCCTCAAGGCAAAGAAAATCAAGATCGTCCAGGACTGGCCAGCCCAGTCACCAGACATGAACATCATTGAGCATGTCTGGGGTAGGATGAAAGAGGAAGCATGGAAGACAAAACCCAAGAATGTTGATGAACTCTGGGAGGCATGCAAGACTGCTTTCTTTGATGTTCCTGATGACTTTGTCAATAAATTGTATGAATCCTTGCCGAACCGCATGGAAGTCATACAAAATATTAAATTCCCATAATACAGAGAGGACAGCTGCGGCTCAGAGTCCACTGCGGCTTATATATTAACAAATGCCGTTTTCGTGTCAAATTTGGTGGGTGGCGGCTTATAGTCAGGTGCGCCTTATAGTTGAAAATTACAGTATATAATAGAGAAAAATGAGTATTCAAAATGAACTTTGACCGCCCTGTTCGCACCCTAGAGGTTTCATCAGCCAATAGATCTCTAAAGCACACCTGAAGAGTGCTCAGACCCTCTATTTGCTAACTGACAACCTACCGTCAACAATAAGTCCACAATTAATTAATGCAACTAAGCCCTGATGATGAATGTTTGTCAGGATAAGTAAATCAAGAGAATACAAAGACTGTATTGCCATTGCATAGAGTGCGATATTTAAATTTTTGCCATAATGTGCACCACATAAAACAAAAGCAAAAGTACAATTGGGCCAATATAAAAAAATAAATAAATAAATAAAAACATTACAGTGTACACAGATTGGGAATAAAGTGAATAAGTGACTAGTAGCAAGTGGTGATGTAGTGGTAATGACAATTTACAGTACTCAGACAAGGAGGCAGTTGGCTGACTTGATATGAGCAAATGACAGTTTGTGCATAGATATTGATTTACCGTAATTTCCCGAATATAAAGCACACCCGTGTATAACGCGCTCCCCAAATTTACTTGTAAAATCTAGGGGAAATTATTGTACCCGTGTATAACGCGCACCCTAGTTATAGCACCAATAAATAGAAGAATACAAGAAAACAGAGCTCGTGTACAGAAACAGAAATGTCATTTTACTGACTGGTGAAACACAGCACAAGCATAGCACATTGGTAGGTCAAAACATTACCGTAAACTGACAGTATGCACGGTAATAATATGATCTGACAACTTCTCCAACCTACCAAAATCCAGGAGAAAACAAAACAGATGTGACTTTTCTTTTAAAGGGTGCTGTATAACTTGATCGTTTCATCATGATGAATAAATGTTTCTTCCATGGATTGATACGGTAAAATAAAAGTGAGGACCGAAGTCGGAAATCGGAACGAGCGCATCGCTACTGTAACAAGAGGAACTATTGTTAGTTGGGTTTGAGTTTCCCGAGGGACAGATATAGTTGACGGACACAGGAACTGTGTTGTTATGTTATGGTCCGAGTTGCCGAGTTGCAATAAAAGTTGACTCAAATGAGTTCAAGAAACTAAATTCTGTGCTTTATGAAGAGCGAAAAAAGCAGAATTCAACACAGACGAAATCATTCGACCAATCAGAGTGAAGTATTACCAAAACAAAAATGGTGACGTCATGTACCGTAATGGTCGGCAACGGATCGCTGCATACGTTTTCTTTAACACAACATGCCCGTATCAATAAAAAAAAATCGGTCTTTATATATATATATCTATATTAGGGCTGTCAAAATTATCGCGTTAACGCGCGGTAATTAATTTTTTTAATTAACCATGTTAAAATATTTGACGCAATTAACACACATGTCCCGCTCAGAAAGTATTCTGCCTTTTGGTAAGTTTTACAGCAAGGCTTTTTATGCTGTCCAACAGCGAACTCTTGTGGCCACTTTGCGACATGGTTTATTGTTTTCTTACCAGTTCATTATGGCTGCACGACGTCTCGGGCTGATAATGTTGTGCTTATATGATCCTTGGACAAGATTTGTCTGTAAGTATGGTTGTTGTAAAGAATGTACATATTATGTTAGTAAGCGAAATGTTATATTTTTTGTATGAGACGCTTTTTGTTTATGTTTAGTGAACCTGTATAGCGTGCTAAGCTAACGTTGTTGCTAATGCAATGCTTGTGTACTTTTATTTTGTAGTTTTACGACGGTCTAAAGAGGACAATGGTTTGAGGCCATTTTATTAATAAATCAGATGAAAAAGGAAGAATTATTCAGGCGTCGTTCACTAGCTGTCTAGCTTTGGAAAAAGTAGACGCTTCGGAGTGAGGACAGCATAGACAGATTTAAATGACAGTAGAGTGAAATGCCCACTACAGTCCTTATGTACCGTATGTTGAATGTATATCTTGTGTCTTATCTTTCCATTCCAACAATTTATTTTACAGAATATATATATAATTTACAGAAAAAATATGGCATATTTTATAGACGGTTTGAATTGCGATTAATTGCGATTAATTACGATTAATTAATTTTTAAGCTATAATTAACTCGATTAAAAATTTTAATCGTTTGACAGCCCTAATCTATATATATATATATATATATATATATATATATATATACACATTTCTGTCTCAATCCCTGTACCCGTGTATAATGCGCACCATGATTTTACAAGTTGATTTGGGGGGGGGGGGGGGGGGGTGCACGTTATATTCGGGAAATTACGGTAATAGTGCAAAAATGCTATAATGTAACTGTACAAATATTGCATATGCAGTACCCAGATTGAGACAGATGTCTAAGAAAATATTACTTAATGACATGCATGTGGCAATGTTGTGGCAGTAGCAGTGCAATGATATGAACTCATTGGCTGCCACCGACAGAAATAACTTCAAATCCATTTGAAATGGTATGGTGGCTTCATTCAGTGTCACCCTCCCACTTCAAATGGAGTGTAAGTCTACCTATGATAAACATGCACATGATAGGGTGGACATCTAGTATTGTCAATGGCACTGAAAGAGTTATATGGCCCAACAGGCTGCAGATGAAATTCTACTACATCTGCCAGATTGGCTACTGGCTTCACGCGCTTCCTGAACTCTACTTCCAGAAGACTAAAAAGGTAACAGTACGTGATTGTAAGAACATAGTTTGTTTTACGAATGCCTGATTTATTTCATCGTCCATTAAAAAAAAAAAAAAAATGGTAAAATGGTATTCTACCACTTTGTTTTCCACATGCATAGAACCAGTTGATAATATTGTAATCCCACTTTTGGACCCCCCGCTGTTACTTCCTCTGGCTCTTCCTCAGTTGAAGTTGCATTGTTTGCAAAGAATTGGCGTTTTGGTAGCGTCTAAATATTTTTCCTTTCTTTGTGTGTGTACCGTCTTCAGGAGGACATTCCTCGTCAGCTGGTTTACATCTCCCTGTACTTGGTCCACATTGCCAGCGCCTACATTCTCAAGTATGACACACATACAGATTATTATTATGTGATAAGGCTTTGTGAGTTAATTCACATGTTTATTAACAATAATTTCATTGTGAGTTCCGTTCCTGCGCTGGCAACGTAACCCGAATTTCCGCGCAAGTCAGAATTAAGGTCTAGGAGTGGGAATCTCTTGGTACCTCACGATACGATACGATTTGTGATACAAAGCTCACGATAACGATGATCTGACGATATGGCAATACAACGGTGATCGATACATTGGTCAGGAAATCATTATAGGATATTCTACAAACAACTAATAAACAGAAAAACAAGCTTCTGCTGTGAATTGGAATCAGTTCATCACTAGTAGACGTCCAATCCATTTGAACTTCAAACGGATTGAACGTCTATGGGCATCAGTGGCAGCCAAATGCCAGGCAATGAGGTAATTTTCGGCCATTTAAGGTCATTTACCTGTTTATTTTCAGTTTCATGTTGACTTTGGGGTATTTTATGGATCACTTCCTGTTTATTTTGAGTTACACAACAGGAAGTGACCTGGGAATGACCCAAATGAATAGGCAGTGACTCAAGTCAACAGGAATTTACCTGTAAATGCCCTAAAATGAACAGCATGTAAATGCCCTGAAAATCGTACCAAAAGACTGAATGACTGGTTTTAAATGAACAAACGTTCCCAGTCTAAATGGATTGATCTTTGAGCACCGTCAATGGCAGCCGTAGAGTTAACTGAGACACTATTATGGTGGAAGATTTTGGTAGCCTGTTGTTGTTTCCTTTTTTTTTTTAAACATTGACACCTTTTTAAAACAATATCCCGATTCTTGGCAGGAGCATATCGATAACCTTTTGGGATACCAAGTATCACAATATCACCATTTCAATAAATTGTCACTAGAGGCATGCGAAATTTCCGATTCTAGATTATTCGCGATTCAGCTGTGGATGATTCGAGAACGATTCACAAACATCCAAATTCCGATTATTGAATTATACCAGGTAAAGCAGAACTAAAACGCAGTCAGCGCGGTCTTCAGGACGTAATGAGAAACGGACCGAGAGCAAATATCATGTTCACCTCATGCCGCTAAATAAAAAAACAAAAATACCTGACTGCGGCCGACAGCTGGTTCAAACAACGCCCAGTTGCTAGTTGCTACACACATACGGCCACATACGGCTATAGTAGATATCACATATATGCAGAACTAGATGCTAAATGACAGACTACGGCGGTGTTAGAACATATAAAAAGAACTAGATGCGAAACGACAGGCTTGCTGTTTAGTAGTTGCCGCGTTGTAAACAGCTGCAATCTTAAAGCAGTACTCTGTTGTAGCGAACCTAATTAACTTTTTTATCTGAAATACTCCTAAATCAGCAAAATTTTGACTTGAATCTATCTTTAAATAATGAAACAGTTTTAAAACTTTGACATATTGTAAGTAGATCGAAGGGAAATTATGGAATAACGGGAGCAATTTTATCAACTTTCACATCATTAAATTAATTGAATGTAGTTTAAAGCTGCTGATACAGAATGGGGACTTGAGTATTTTCTTGAATGTTTTTAACTGTTAACTTGATACTTAAATATTAGTTTGGTTTACCCCAATAGGATTTTTAAACCATTTTGTAACTAATGTACAAAACATTAAAAGGGGGGGGTTTGGGTGACATCAATAATCGATTTATAATCGAATCTGAGCCTCTGAATCATAATCGAAATCGAATCGTTAGGTACCCAAAGATTCCCACCTGCCAACCCACCCCTAGAATTAACCCTTTAATTATCCCTTTAAAAAAAAAAAGTAGGCTGGCCCAAAATCTCAAAATAACTATCCAAAAACGTATTATATGTCATATTAATAAAATAAAGTAAAAATAATTGTGTTAAATGCAGTCTTAAGGCATTGTTGAAGATTAAAAATAACAAGTCCCTTCCATCGCACAATGAATTTGTCATACATAAATAGCATGCAATAAAACTGTCTGAAAATAAAATCAAACCAGTTGACAGTTTACAATTATGAAGGAGGTAGAGTGTTGATGTTGAAATGAATAAATAGATTAATAACAATGAATCATTATCAGTACATGATAATAGTAGCAGCATTGACAATGAGGTCAATGATTACATGTTTGCATTGAGAAAGTTGACGGCTTTGGGGAAGAAGCTATTCTTCACTCTCTTTGTTCTCGCCATGATGCACCTGTAGCGTCTACCGGAGGGAGTTCGAATAGTTGAGACCCAGGATGATAAATGTCTCTGCTGAGGCAGCGGGAGAAGTAGACTTCAGTCGATGTGGGTAGAGGGCAGCCAACAATTCTGAGTTGCTTTCACTGTCCTCTGGAGTCTCTCTCTGCGCATAAGTGCAGCTCTCATACCAGGCAGTGATGCAGTAGGTAAGCAGACTCTCGATGGTACCATTGTAGAAGGACAGCAGCTTGTACGGGGCATGCTTCCTTAGGAGACGCTGTAAATGCAGTCGCAGCTGGGCTTTCTTAAAACCCTAAACCCTTGAAGTGATGTTAACTTACCAGGAGAGGTCATCGCAGATTTGAATGCCAATTTAAAAGTGTGGAGTCTCCCTACGCGCTTTCCATTGATGATGAGCGGAGGAGGTTCGGTACGGTTCCTCCTGAAGTCAACAATGAGCTCTTTTGTCTTTGCGGTGTTCAGCGCTAGGTTGTTAAATGAACACCAGGAAGTGAGTCTCAGGATCTCTTCCCAGTAGGCAGCCTCGTCACCACTGGAGATCAGTCCACGGACAGTGGTGTCGTCGGCAAACTTTACAATTAAGTTGTAGTAATTAGGCTGCAGTCAGAGGTGTTAAAGCAGTAGAGAAGAGGGCTAAGCACGCAGCCTTGTGGTGTTCCAGTGCTCAGTGGAGGAGTGGTGGGGGCCAAGTTTCACAACCTAGGGTCTGTTGGGCAAGAAATTCATGTTCCAGGAGCAGGTCCATGAGGTGAGGCCCAACGTAGTGAGTTTGTCGATTTTCAAATGTTTAAACGCCGAACTATAATCCAAGAAGAGCATCCTGGCATAGTTGTGTTGTTGATCCAGTTGACTGAGCACAGCCTGCAGAGCTATAGTGATTGCATTCTCCGTGTATCGGTTCGGCCGGTAAGCAAACTGGTGGGAATTGAGTGTGGGCGGAGATTGTCCTTGTGCAGAAGGACCAGCCTTTCAAAACACTTCATAATAACTGGGATTAGGGCGAATAGGGGTAGTCATTGGGGCGGCATATAGGAGTCCTCTTTGGAACTGGGATGATTGTTGTAGATTTGAGGCAGGTGGGGACCAAAGCTTAGGATAAGGAAAGGTTGAAGATCTTGCAGAAGATGTGGGACAGCTGCTCCGCACAAGCTTTGAGCAGTTTTTGTGATATCGCAGCTTTCCACGAGTTCATTGCTCGGAAAACACGCCTCACCTCTGTCTCCACTAGGGTGATTGGGTGGGGTGCAGGGTCCGGAGAATAGAGTAATATTTCATTAATATGACTCCATGTTTAAAATTAAAGTTTGCTATGTACTACTTTTGTATGCATTATTATACAGGATGCAATTAATCTCTCAGTTAATTATATTTACGGCGAATTACAACTCGTTTGTGGAGTCCAATCATTTTGAACTGGGAAGGGGTGGCAGCGAATGAACATTCGTTTATTCGCTGCCAGCCTCCCACTTCAAGTGGATTAGACTTCCATCGCTGTCAAGAGCAGCTAATGATTTAATATAGGTTAGGGATGTCCCAGATCCGATCACGTGATCAGAAATCGAGCCGATGGGGCCATTTTTCAGAGGATGGCAATTATGTGAAAAGGGCTGGGCTTTTAATTTTTTCTTCATGTATTTTATTTTTATTTTTGAAATGCTAAAAACTAACAAAATACAATGCCATTGCCAAATGTGCGTTTTATCCTCCACCACTCCCAGAAAAAGTACTGCAAACAGCCCCAATCGGAGAACGTTCTGGAAGCTAGTGTGTTTATGTACCTCTGCTACACACAGACTACAGCAGAATGTGAATAGATGTATGAAAGATGGACATAAGATGGTTTTTCAAGAAAGTGAGTATTTATCACTGCTGGTAGGAACAGTTAGTTAGCTCCAGACCCCAGCTAACAGCAGAAAGTCCCATGTAATTAATAAACATAATGCTCCATGTTGGACAAATAAAAACCTGGCTTACACACTACAGATAATATATGCGCACGTCTTACCTATGTTGTTTTGCGGTCAAAAGTTACATCCTAGCTATACAATAACGCTGCTACTTAGCTGCTGCTGGCTAGTTAGTCTGAAATGCGTTGTGAAGGTCCTAGTTGAGTTAAGTGTGCACTCTTTTTACCACTATCTTTGGGTTGACTTCCTTCTGGAACATCAGCTGTGTTTCTCAATTTACGGATAGACGAGTCCTGGAGCTGAGCTCATTCACATATGAGTATCATCAGTGGATAGTCATAATAATACACTAATAATAATCACCACCTTTATTGACCTGTAGGAGTCAGAGCAGAGGAGCAAAGAGGGTGTTAGGGTAGAGACCTCTACTGGAAAGGTGAGTTGGAAAGTAATGATTAGAAAGTTGAGGAATCCAAGAAGCAAACATACACACACACACACACACACACTCCTACACACACATATACAGTACAAGCCAAAAGTTTGGACACTCCTTCTCATTTGTGCGTTTTTTATTTTCATGGTTATTTACATTGTAATTTCTCACTGAATGTAATAAAACTATGAATGAACATGTGTGGAATTATGTACTTAGCAAAAAAGGGTGAAATAACTAAAAACGTATAATATTCTAGTCAGAGGTGGGTAGTAACTCGTTACATGTACTCTGTTACATTTACTGGAGTAACTTCTTGAGAAAAATGTACTTCTAAGAGTAGTTTTGCTAAGCCATACTTTTTACTTGAGTAGATTTGTAAAGAACAAACACTACTTTTACTCCGCTAATTTGGGCTACACAAGAGTCGTTACATTTTTCCTCTTTATTCTACATATTAGGATTTATTTTGTTATCAAAGCTATTGCCAAGAGTAGCGCTACTAATTTCACCAATGAGACGTCCCAACAATAATCACATGACTCCATTACAGCAATCAGACTGTTCTATGATCACGCAAGCCTGTTCAGTAACGCGTCTTTAAAGAACGGTAACAAATGAAGTACAGTGGTACCTCGACATACGATCGCTTCGACACACGATCTTTTCGACATCCGACGTAAAATTTGACTCGCCATTTGTTTCTACATCCGAAGACATGCTCGAAATACGACGACATGACAGCACCGCAGACGAACGCACAGCGGATTTTCTTGTGTGAGAAATCAACACAGGTTTCAAAAAGGTTTGTAAAGGTGGTGAACCAACGAAAAAGGTGACGCATACCTTCTAAATGAAGATGCAAATTATAGAAAAATATGAGCGTGGGGTGCGCATCCGTGAACTGGCTCAACAATACCTCTCCACGGTCGTCCTCCGACCACCGTTTGCCAGTCTTTATAAGTTAAGCTGACAATTATAATTGTGGTGAAATCGCCAGCTTCATCACGTTTTTATCATTTATTTCACAACTTATTTAACACAAAACGCCTCCTGACCACCAAAGTTGACTGTGTTCTCAAGAAAATATTGAAAGTGAACGTGAAACTCTCTAGCTCACCACTCTCGGGGGCGGTGCGTTCAGGTACCACAAAAAACGTCCGCCACATTAGGATCCAATTCGTTACATTATTACAGGAATTAGTATGATTATATCATTCAGATTTTAATTTATAATGTATTGGTTTTGCTATGTGTAATTGCCATTTGTAATGGTACCAGCAGTATTTATTAAGGATTTAGTGTAGGTTTTTGGGCTGTGGAACGAATTAATGGAATTATAATGTATTCCTATGGGAAAATACTACTCCACATACGACCATTTCGAGTTACAAATAAGGTCCTGGAAAAAATTAACTTCGTATGTAAAGGTACCACTGTATTTGACATAGAGCGCTGCCCTCATCATAAATCGAAATCACGGATTTAAAACTCTCTCCCAGTTTTTATTTGGCACCGATTGTTCACAAGAGACCACTGGAGATATGGTCCTTTTAATTTCATAAAAGTAACTATGGAAAAACTAGGAACTATTTTCCTCCACTAGAGGGCAGGCATGCTCTTTGGACGAATAATGCTTCATTACTGTTTTTTTGTTTTTCTCTCTCCAAGGATTTTTTAAATTTCTTTGTCTTAATCTGGTTATGTAATGGGTTATTGTACAGTATCATTATAACAACAGTTCTTATAGATTGTGCTGAGAGTAAAATATACCATTGTTAAAAAAAAAAAAAATCAAACAAAAATAAGCAGTTACTCAAAATGTTACTCATTAATTGAGTATACTTTTCACTGGATACTTTTTTTTTTACTTGAGTACATTTTTTGGGTGACTACTTTTACTCTTGAGTAATATTATTTTGAAGTAACGCTACTCTTACTTGAGTAAAATTTTTGGCTACTCTACCCACCTCTTATTCTAGTATCTTCAAAGTAGCCACCCTTTGCTGTGATTACTTTTTTTGCACACTCTTGCCATTCTCTTAATAAGCTTCAAGAAGGAGTCATCTAAAATGTTTTTTGACTTCACAGGTATGCCTTTTCAGGGTTAATTAGATGAATTTATTGCTTTATCAATGGAGTTGAGACCTTCGTTTGTGTGTCATTAAATGAGGTGTGTCCAAACTTTAAGCCTGTACTGTATGTATGTTTGTATTTATGTTTGTGTGTATGTAAGGCAAAGTACCCTGACCCAGATATTACTTAAATTTAAGTCGTATTTTTCAGGGTTTGAAATTACAGCCATTTTTGTTACATATGTGCTCAAAATGTAATCTGTGTAACTTAAATATTTGGGAACAAACAATTACAGTGTTGTGAGCGAAAGTCATGGCATTTTATAGCAATTTATAGTCGTATTATAGTCTTTCACGCAGCAAATCATGATTAAAACTTAAGAACAAATTTCCAGCTCTATTATATCAATTTATGCTAATGTTGTCATTTTTTGTTTTCCAGTTTGAACCGTCTGGGCTTGGTCCTGATGGTGTTGCACTACTTTGTGGAGCTTCTCTTCCACGTTTCTCGCCTTGTCTATTTCAGTAACGAGAACAGACAACTTGGGTAAGCGCAGACGCCAATTTAGCTACTTTTCTACATTGTAATTTTCACACGTCCTCCTGTCTTTTCAGCTTTACCGTGTGGGCCGTCCTCTTCGTAGTGGGGCGACTCCTCACGTTGTCCCTCACCGTCCTCACGGTGGGCTTCGGTCTGGCAAACGCAAGCAACCAAGGCTTCGATTTGCTCACTGGAAACTTTAACATTCTTTTCGTGAGGTGAGCTCAACAATAAATGACACCAAACAACATGTACAGTGGGGCAAATAAGTATTTAGTCAACCACCAATTGTGCACGTTCTTCTACTTGAAAAGATTAGAGAGGCCTGTAATTGTCAACATGGGTAAATCTCAACCATGAGAGACAGAATGTGGAAAAAAAAACAAAATCACATTGTTTGATTTTTAAAGAATTTATTTCCAAATTGGAGTGGAAAACAAGTATTTGGTCACCTACAAACAAGCAAGATTTCTGGCTTTCAAAGCGGTCTAACTTCTAACGAGGTCTAACGGGGCTCCACTCGTTACCTGTATTAATGGCACCTGTTTTAACTCATTATCGGTATAAAAGACACCTGTCCGCAACCTCAGTCAGTCACACTCCAAACTCCACTATGGCCAAGCCCAAAGAGCTGTCGAAGGACACCAGAGACAAAATTGTAGACCTGCACAGGCTGGGAAGACTGAATCTGCAATAGGTAAAACGCTTGGTGTAAAGAAAGCAACTGTGGGAGCAATTATTAGAAAATGGAAGACATACAAGACCACTGATAATCTCCCTCGATCTGGGGCTCCATGTTAGATCTCACCCCGTGGCGTCAAAATGATAACGAAAACTGTGAGCAAAAATCCCAGAACCACACGGGGGGACCTAGTGAATGACCTACAGAGAGCTGGGACCACAGTAACAAAAGCTACTATCAGTAACACAATGCGCCGCCAATGACTCAAATCCCGCACTGCCAGACGTGTCCCCCTGCTGAAGCCAGTACTCGTCCAGGCCCGTCTGCGGTTCGCTAGAGAGCATTTGGATGATCCAGAACAGGACTGGGAGAATGTGTTCTGGTCAGATGAAACCAAAATGGAACTTTATGGTAGAAACACAGGTTCTCATGTTTGGAGGAGAAAGAATGCTGAATTGCATCCCAAGAACACCATACCCACTGTGAAGCATGGGGGTGGAAACATCATGCTTTGGGGCTGTTTTTCTGCAAAGGGACCAGGACGACTGACCAGTGTAAGGGAAAGAATGAATGGGGCCATGTATCAAGAGATTTTCAGTGAAAATCTCCTTCCATCAGCAAGGGCATTGAAGATGAGACGTGGCTAGGTCTTTCAGCATGGCAATGATCCCAGACACACAGCCAGGGCAACAAAGGAGTGGCTTCGTAAGAAGCATTTCAATGTCCTGGAGTGGCCTAGCCAGTCTCCAGATCTCAGCCGCATAGAAAATCTGTGGAGGGAGTTGAAAGTCCGTGTTGCCCAACGACACCCCCAAAACATCACTGCTCTAGAGGAGATCTGCATGGAGGAATGGGCCAAAATACCAGCAACTGTGTGTGAAAAGCTTGTGAAGAGTTACAGAAAATCTTTGGCCTCAGTTATTGCCGACAAAGGGTACATAACAAAGTATTGAGATGAACTTTTGGTATTGACCAAATACATATTTTCCACCATGATTTGCAAATAAATTCTTTAAAAATCAAACAATGTGATTTTCTGTTTTTTTTTTTTTTCCACATTTTGTCTCTCATGGTTGAGGTTTACCCATGTTGACAATTACAGGCCTCTCTAATATTTTCAAGTGGCAGAACTTGCACAATTAGTGGTTGACTGAATACTTATTTGCCCCACTGTATGTCTTATTCTGAATCGTGTTTTGTCTTATTTTCCACAGGATCACCGTCCTGGCCGGCGTGTGTTTGACGCAGGCCTTCATGATGTGGAAATTTATCAACTTCCAGCTGCGACGCTGGAGGGAGCACGCCTCGATGCAGAAGCTGAAGAAGAAACAAGTACCGTCGAAGAGCAAAGGAAAGAAAGATAAAGGTGAAGCACGTCTCGCATCTCAAGGCAGCGCTGCGTAGTAGCCAACTTGTCAACACTAAATTTAAACTGTTTGTGTGTGTTTAGCTAACGGCGTCAATGGAGTCAACTCTCACGTCGCAGACTCGCCGAGATCAAGGAAAGGGAAGAAGTCCAATTAAAAGACACGCCCTCAAAACCCCTCCCCTCTCTGCCCGGACCACTTCACTCGTCGGTCCAGAAGCACCCTAAGAGGAAGGCAGACGGATATACCCGTCGTCAGATAAAGGCTGCTCCGCTGTGCCATTTTTGGGGGAAAACCAACAAATTACGGAATAAACTATGACAAAAAAGACCTTATTTAAGAAAAAGTGCCTATTGATACAGATCGTTTTGTACAGGGTGTGTCATTTTTAAAATTGTGTGTTTTGATGCCCTCAAAAGTCTGTTTCATTTCACCCACGCCCACAAAAGTCTTTTCGTATTTTCATAAATTTTCTTTAATTTTCAGTGTTGTATCCTAACCAGCCATAGCTTTGGATTTCCTTGTTCGTAGCATCACTGGTTGACAAAGGTGGAACATGCAAGTGTATGTAATTGTTTTTTTTTTCTTCGTTTTTTTGTTTGGTTTTAACCAAAACACCCAATCAGTGCTGGGTGTGGAATCCCAGTTGAGTCAGGAAGGAGTTGATTTTAATGCTGGAGGTGAGAGAACAATGTGTTCTGCTGCATTTCTGTTGTTGCGTCAAAGAAGAGGGATTTAATGTAAAAGTGTAGACTGTTTTCCTGTTTTTAACTGTGCCAAATAAACCACATGGACTGTTAATGTGATTACTTTTTTTGTTTTTAATCATCTCACAGTAGCTTGGCAACATTTTATTATTTTTAATGGCAAGACCAGGGTGTGTTCCTAATGTGGTCACTTGGTGACAGTGTTGCACAACTTTCCCCCAAATAACATTGACAACAAATTCAGTTAATAAGTAGGTTGCACATTAATTTTTAGTAGGGCTGTCAAACGATTACAATTTTTAATCGCGTTAATCACAACTTAAAAATGGTAATTAATCGCAATTCAAACCATCTATAAAATATGCCATTTTTCTGTAATTTATTGGAATGGAAAGATAAGACACAAGACGGATATATTCATTCAACATACTGTACATAAGTACTGTATTTTTTTTATTATAACAAGAAATCAACAAGATGGCATTAACATTATTAATATTCCGTTAAAGCGATCCATGGATAGAAAGACTTGTAGTTCTTAAAAGATAAATGTTAGTACAAGTTATAGAAATTTTATATTAAAACCATCTTAATGATTTCGTTTTAATAAAATTTGTAAAAATTTTTAATCAAAAAATAAACTAGTAGCTCGCCATTGTTGATGTCAATAATTACACGATGTTCATGGTGCTGAAACCCATAAAATTAGTCGCACCCAAGCGCCAGCAGAGGGCGACAAAACAGCAAAAAACAAGTAACTAGTGGACATGACTGTGCTGTCATGTGCGTAAAATGCGTCAAATATTTTAACATGATTAATTTTTTTTTTTAATTACCGCCCATTAACGCGATAATTTTGACAGCCCTAATTTTTAGTCAAAAGCTTTTTTTAAGTCTAATTTGTAAATACTAAATATGATTTTTTTTTTTTTTTATATCCAAAGTTATTTAAACCACTGAGAAAAAGTCATTTGGGGGTGGTATTGCTCAATTTTACCTTAATTTTTATTTACTGTAATTTGCTTTTAATCTTCAATGAGTGTTTGGCAGCAAATTAAGTTGATAAATGGGCTTTTCCTCGTTTTTTTTTTTTTTTTTTTTTTTTCTAAAATGAGGAAAAAATAGTGATGTGAAAATATATTTAACATTTTCATGCGTTATAATTTTTCTTTAATGAGAAATTATCTCACAAAATGTCGAATGTGTTTTAAAACATTGTTTGTAAACGCACTTGCGACAGGATTTTTTTACTACGCTGACATATGGGTGGTATTTAATGTGGCAGTTACGATATTTAAAACAAAAACAAAAAAAGCGCCTCAAAAATGACAAAATGCTAAAGTCACGCTAAGTACGAGAAAAAAAGAGAAGAATACTTAAATGAAATATATTTTATATTAATAAACATTTCACATTTTAATGCGTTATAATTTTTTCAATTTTTTTTAAAATGTGAAATTATCTCATTTCATAACGAATGTGTTTTTAAACATTGTTTGTAAACGCACTTTCGACAGGATTTTTTTTTTTTTTTTTTTACTACGCTGACATATGGGTGGTATTTAATGCGGCAATTACGATATTTAAAACAAAAACAAAAAAAGGGCCTCAAAAATGACAAAATGCTAAAGAGTCATGCGAAGGCGGGGGTCGCTGGCGGACCGTGCGCCTGCGGTCGTCGCTTGCCGGAGGAGCCCCGTGATGCTCTTTGGTGTGGGGGAGGATGGGGAGGAAAAAAAAAAAAGCTAGCCTAGCTAGCAGCCAGATAAACACTCAGCGTTGGCTTGCGGAGTAGCAGCAGTAACATGGCGGCACAGTTAGCCAGCGCTAATGTTGTTCCACCGCCGCCTTTGCGAAGGTCAGCTCAGCTCGTGACGCACGGAATCTAACTGCGAAGAGGACTACTTGAAGCGTTAACACGTAAGCAGGCATTTTTGTGGTTTTCCGTCGACGAGTCCCGGTACGAGCACCACCCCCACCACCACCTCCACTGCCGCCACTGGCTCGTCAATCTCGTTCGTCTGGGTACTACGTACTCGGGCTCCCTTTTAGCTTAGCTTGTTAGCATCCCTGCCAGCACTGGTGTCAATAGCTGGGCTTTTCTTGCCCCGGGAACTCAATTAAAACGCATTCAGAGAGAGAACCTGCAGCCGTTCAATAGCCGCGTTTGTCAACAGTCTGCTCATTAAAGCAAGTGGTCACTATTAAATTCTGTCATATGGACGATAAATGTAGTTAATGTTGTTTCATTTTCTTTTTTGCTGAGTGAGCGAGGGAGTAGAAGACGAAGTTGGGTCAGTGCGAACGTAGTTAGCATGCTAACTAGCTACATGCTTTGCCTGTTTGAAATGTGATTTTCTTCGAATTATTTTACTGTTGTTCATATAACAAAACTTGACCAAATCACAGCCGAGTTGTGACAGGCTAGCAAAACTATCAAGTGGTGTGGCTTTATCGAGTTTTGGGGTAGTTAGGGTTAGCAACTGAATGGTTTAGTGTAAAAGTGGGGGGAATTGCATGCTGGTCTGGCTGTGTAAACCTAACTCCAGTATTCGCTTTGTTGTGAATGCTCGAAAGGACGTGCGCAGTGGTTACACTCACTTGTGAGTGCACAATAATCCCTTGCTATTCACGGGGAATAGTGAAAAAACCCGCCTGTAATTAACGCCCCCTTCTGAGTTGTTTACAATTGACTGTAAATGTATCAATATCGTTCCAAAGTCATTTTAATGAAAATGGCTTACAGGTTGTAAGTGCATACATGGTGAAGACTCAATAACTTGGCTAGCAGTACCTGTTCCGTCAATATACCGTAATTTTCAATCTATAAGCCGCTACTTTTTTCCCTCTGCTTTGAACCTTGTTTATAGTCCAGTGCGGCTCATAGATGGACTTTTGTAGATGTCTTCAGGAGGGTTGTAAAAACTATCAAAATATTGATTCAGAAATGTATCCGGTTACAATATTTGATTGCAAAAGTGTTATAGGTCACCAGAAATTTGTTGTCACGGGGTAAATTCGATTACTCTTAATAGTAATGGAGGTTACTTTCCTTGTTAACTCATTGTCTGCCATTGACAGCGTTAGATGTCCAATCCGTTTAAAGTCGGAGGCTTGGATTCGTTCATTCGCTGCCACCTTCCCAGGTCAAATGGATTGGACATGTACGCGTGGTAAACTCATTTAAAATGTTTTAATTTGTGCTTAAGAGCCACATTATTGGTCTTTTATCATTGTCAATGACACTGAAGGAGTTCATGAAAAAAAAAAAAATATTAGTATTTTTTTTTTTTTATGTAGAATAGCATCAACTTATAGTGAATAGTACTGTAATTTTTAGACTATAAGCTGCTACTTTTTTCCTTCATTTGTTGATTTTATTCATGTTAATAGGTAACACTTTATGTGAAAGCGCAGCATAAGACCGTCATAATTATAACATGACACTATCATGGGCATTACTGATTGCTTATGATTAATGTCATTAAGTGTCATCTGGCAAATTATGTCACTAACTCCATTTATGTCCAGCTCGAATCTTTTACATCCATTCAACAGTGAGAAAATTTGCTGGATAACACTAAATGACATTTGTTATAAGCATTAATTAATGCTCATGAAAGTGTCATGTCATAATTATGATTGTCTAATGACAGTCTTTTGGCACCACTGTCAAATAAAGTGCTACGAAATACCATCACTAGCAATTAATGAAACAACTGGAACAATAACTGAAGAAATAATTAGCACAGAACATGAATTTTGATTGTTATTTACATGTGTAGCGCTGCAAAGCATACTAGGAGGCATGTTTAACAACAGCAGTATTGACAGCAGGTGGCAGCAGAGGTTGACTGTCTCCCCCAAAGGAGCAGTGATGGCCAAGTGAAGCTTCTTGGAGCAATGCTGGTTCAAAGCTTCATGGTGGTTTATTTGGTTTTATGACAGACACTTATAATACAGTCGGGCTGCAGCTATCGAATATTTTAGTAGTCGATTAATCGATGGACTAGTTAATTTGAATAATCGAGTAATTGGATAAGGAACATGAACATTTAAAATACCTGAGCTGAGCCTCAAATGTTTGTTTTTTTTAATGAGGATCTATGTACAACAAAAGAACAATTGGCTAACCTGCACAGAAAGTCCGCTAGCTTAAATGCTAAAGTTTTTTTTTTTTTTTTTTTACAATTTTACAATGCTCTTAAAAAATGGTTCAGACACATATTCCCACAAAAAAAACGGCTAAATATACCTATAAACTAAATTAAGAATGTATTAACAAACATTAGCTCAAACAAAAACTTAGCTTACATTGGTCTTAACAGGGAGCAGCTGTATTCAGTCATGTGAAAGAGGCAGACCAGAGGGCACTGTATCCACCCTCATCAATAAAACTAAAGGCAAACACTTTCAAAACAAACCATTACAACGCCACTAAATTAAAGGAATACTTGAAGCAACGAAATTTAATTCGAAAATTCTTTTTCTAATCGAATACTCGAGTTAGTCGATTAATCGTTGCAGCACTATAATACAGTGAGGACAGCTGTGGCTTATAGTCCAGTGCGGCTTATCTATGAACAAAAGCCGTTTTCGTGTCAAATTTGGTGGGCGGCGGCTTATATTCAGGTGCGCCATATAGTGTGAAAATTACGGGATATGCTTGAAGCCCAAAAATTACAGTACTTCCTTGGCACCAATATTTGGACTACTTTACATATTTGAAAGGGTTTTGGCAGCGTTTTGTGGCATTTAAGAATGTTCGGAAAACAGTAACCAGGTGAGGTTTTGAATAACTAAATATGTATGGGGTTGCTGTAAATGACCAGGCGTCCTGCTTGACTGGTTCTAGGCTACAAACCCACAGTTGTCTTTTACAGTGAGCTGTCAATGTCACTAATGCAGGCGGAATGCATCCCGCGGAACCAGTTAAGCGCTTTCCCCCAGCCCACCTGACGACACGCCGGGCTTCCTGTCACATCACTGGTCATGACATGTTGTACAGCTGTCGGCATGAAAAGGAGTCGCGGTCTTCTGTCAGAGTCCTGGTAGTCAAAAAAGATGGGCAGTAGGGTAGGGAATTTGAATACTTTGGAATTAAGAGGGAACCTTGAGAGGGAAAAAATGTCACTGTATGTTAAATACTTTGTCAATTTTAGTGAAAGACATGGCTGACATCGGGTTAAGTCGTCGTAGAGGTAATGTGGGCTACTCTGGGGGTAAATATTTAATGTTTCTGTGATATTTGAGACAAAAGTGTACATTATGACCTGGATATCGTCTGTGTCCTTTGCCCTATGATTAGAAGGCTTTTGTTGCATCACCTGCCAGATATTGTAATCATATGACCCTTGCTCTCCATTGCTAGCTACCCATTTTTGTGTTTTGCTTAGCGTTTTCATCTCGTATTTGGACGTTGCTTCAGCTTCAGGATGCCCCTCCGTCTTTACAACCAGGTTCTGATGTTCTTCTAGTTTCTTTCACATAGCATCCAGCATGTCTGTTAGAACGATAATCCTGCCTTTCACTTGGTGCTTTCCGATTCGAGTAAACGCATTAACATGTTTTTGATAGGGATTTCACATTCGCATATTCGCACTTGAGTCATCTAATTCTGAAAATCAGCCCATACCAAGTCCTGATCCGATACGTGAAGAAAACTTGTTTATTTTTGCTTTAGTTGAACAAAAGTTCAAAACATGTTACAGTACTGTATTGTTTACAGTACTTCCTCTAGCGCTTTTTTCCAGAAAGTGAGTATAAAACATATATATTTTTGTTTCGTTTGGAAATGACATTGTATTTCTGGATTATTTTCTTACTTTTTAACTTTTGAAATTAAAAACACAATCCTTTTCACCCGATTCTGATCTGCTGTAAATTGTCGCGATTGGCCCGATTTCTGATCACGTGATCGGATCGGGGAAATCCCTCGTTTTTGATATATAAACCCTCTTTTTATTTTATTTAAACATTTTTTTTTCATTTATTAAAATCAAAAAGGGAAAATAATGGTAAATGTAATTTAATTCTTTTAATAGTTTTAAAAATTCTCTAAATTTTGAAATATTTTTCCCTGTTTTATTTATTTTGTTTAAAGGACAAAAAACTAATTGTTGTCATGAACATGAAGTTGACGCACATGATTTTCTTGGGCCACACAAAATAACATAGTGGGCCAAACCTGGCCCCCCGAGCCGCAAGTTTGTTCGTTTTTTTTTTTTTTTTTTTTTTCTTTTTGCAATGTTGCCTGTAAAATGTGCCAGAAATTTACATAAAAGCCAGTTCAAAGTGGTCTTAAAAAGTCCTAAATTTCACTTTTTTATACCTGTTACAGTATGCTTACTGAATTCATACAAAAAAACCATGATATGAATCTCAGTGGAATAAAATCGACTTCTACAAATATAACAAAATAGTGCTCTTTAACGTCGACTCCAGTCCTGTAGGCGGCGGTAACGTTCAACCCCAAATGGTGTGCTTATGCAACACACCTAAAACTAAGGAGTACTAGCTATTTAATGGCAAACAGTCACCAGCGTGGGTTATTGCGTTATCTTCTCCGTCCATCAGTCCTTGTGTAAGGTCCGCAGTGTTTTCTCTCCAGGATGTCTCCCTCCCTCCCTCCCGCTGATATCAGCTTGGGCACCTCACCCTGCTGTCTCTGCGTTGGTGTTGCCATGGAAACAGCCGTGTGACAGGTCCTGGGTGGGTGTGAGGGATGAGCCGCGGGGGTAATGGCCAGGCTTACAGTAGCGACGGGAGGATGGGGTAATGCTGGATGGGACGCCATCACGGAAGAGGAGGAGCGAGAGCGCTTCCCTACGAGGCGTTCCGTCATTGTGTTGCTGGAACTGACCTGGAATCGGTCCGTCTAGATCCGCCGGGATCGGGTGTGGGTGTCGTTTGTTGCTAAGGAGGCCGAGATGAAGTCGATGCACATCATCAGAACAAACCACGCGTAGAATCTGGCACATCCCGGAGTCCGAGTCAGGCGTCGATCAGATGCGGATGATGGAGAAGAATCTAAATCACACTGAGGACGCAGGGTAGCAATGAGTCACATGTGACAACGGTAGATGAACCAGAGAGTTGCTATGAAAATGATTTGTTTTTACACAACTTTGGCATATAACCGCTTAGAACACTTAAACTAAGGAAAAACATCAACAACCTTCATACAATTCTGGCAGCTGTGATGTTTTTTCATAAATTAACTCTTTGGCTGCCACTGGCAGCGATAGACGTCCATTTGAAGTGGGAGGCCTGGCAGCACATGAATGAATGTTCACTCTCTCAGTCCATTTATTTCATTTATTTATTTAACAAAAGTTAAAACACAAGAATATAATTTTGCTTATTTTGAATTCGAAATAAATAAATATGCATGAAGAATATTTGTTCCCTTTTTGTATAAAAATATTAATTTTTAAATCCCCCCAATTTTTTTCCTTTTTTTCTTTTAAATGAAAATATACAATTTTAAATGAATCTAAATTTAAAAACTGGATTTTATTACAAAGCCCTGTTTTCTTCAAGAAATAAAGAATATTTACTATTCCCCCCCTTTAAAAAAATTTTTTTTTTAAATTATTCTAATTGCGTTTATAACACTTTATATGACTATGACATCATAAGACTGTCATAAGACCAGTGTTGTTTTTGGCGGCCATTTTAATTTTCATCTTAGTCTTAGACTTTTGGACAAAAATACTTATTAGTTTGAGTTATATTTTAGTAATTTCAAAATGTGTTCGTCTCCGTCTACTTCTAGTCAACGAAAACTCAGACAAATTTTTATCTAGGTTTAGCCGACAATTCTCAAAATGGTTTCGTCGATAAACTTCAAAAGTTTGAATCCGTGAATAAATAAATAAAGGTTTCCAACAATTTTGAATGAACATGACCGACGAGCACATAACTGTAGAGTCTACAAGGACATCGACATTTTCATGATGATAATACACATTCGGCAGGAAAACAGCACATTGTTTGCAGTTAATTAAACTCACCTGGACGCCACTAACTGTATGTAAAATGTTTTGCAAGAGTTTAAGAAGACACCGAGTCACCGCGCTGAATGCTAATGCTAACGCTAAAATTTAGTTTAGTGTGTAATGATCACTCAGCACAGATCTTCAAAGGCTAAAGCAACATGGCATATCTAACCAAGATAAGAAAGCCAAACTTACCAAGCAGCACCTGACGCACGTTTCACAAAAGGAGCCTGGAATGGGCACAGTCCGGTGTGTGGGTCGGGGGGAGCCACAGCACGTCACATGAGTGACACGACCAAAAACTGCTAAATGCATACTAACTACACGTAAAATAAGAAAATATCACACATTATGAATTTATGACGGAAACTATGGCGAATTTTCATGGCGTTCTCGTGTCGTCAGACAACAGCTGGCATCCATCTTGTCATGTTATAGTCAACCAAGACACATTTTCAGCGCATCATCGTCATGAAAAATTTGTTCTTTGACGAAATATTTTCGTTAACGTCATTGTTGACGAAAACAACACTGAATACGACCATCATAATTATGAACTGACATTGTGGTGAGCATTAACAAATGTTTATGACAGATGTCATTAAGTGTCATCCAGTGAATTTTCTCACTAACTCCTTTAATGTCCAGTCAACATCTTTGACATCCATTCAAAAGTGACAAAATTTGCCAGATGACACTTAATGACATCTGTCATAAACAATTAATGATCCTGACAGTTAAGCCTGTCGCAATATGCAATAATTCCATTTATCGCATTATAAATAAAAATGAAGGCGGTAATTTTTCCGCTTTATTTTATCGCCTCGGCACAACACCAGATATTTGAGTGGCAAAAGAAGAGCGCTGTGCTTCAAACTTGTCCTGTTTATGAAAGTCAATTGTCATATGCTGGTGTTGTGCAGTAATGAGCAGATGTGACTTCTGTGGCGTTTGCTAACTTTTTTAATGCGCGCACACACTAGATATCATGAAATGGCAAACTAGATGTACTACGTCCCATGCCATTGGCTACGTGAGCCCAGAGTGATTATGGGACACGTAGTCCATATACTACAGCGATAAATTAAAAACCGCCATGACTGAATGGAAGTTAAAAAGGCCAAATCAATCCATACCAGTGACTATAGATAATGCTGCAAATATTGTTAATTCAGTACGTGACACAGATGGATTCGGAGTCTTGCTCATGTAGTAAACCTAGCTGCTAAGAGAGCTGTAGCAATCAACAGTGTGCCCCGCCTCACTTTACAAACAGTAAAGATTGTTCTCAGCACTTTTATACAAAATTTCTTCAGATCAGTAAGAAGTAAGCACAGATATTATGCACTAAAATGCATGTTTATATGATGGCAATTTAATTTTTGCTCGTTTGCAAAAATAAAATTTAAAAAAAACAAACAATACAGTTGTTTTTATTTTCAGGGCATTAAATGTATTGAATCGGATCGGAAATCGTGTCCCCCGTATCCAAAATCGTATCGAACCATGACTTAACTGTATCGTTGCATCCCTATGGAAGACCATTGCAGACGCTATGAGGGGAAAAGTTTTCATTTGCCTAAATGCTTAAGTTATTAACTGCAATTGTATTTTTTTCTTGAAAAACACACTTTATTTATTTTGTGTTTCTGTGCGGTATTAATATTATTGTCTTTTACTTGAGAGGCATGGTCTATTGTTTTTAATTGTGATTTCTTATCTAGTTTAAATGGGCGTACTTGATCTATTAATATATACTGCATTCTCACTGTGTTATTGTAAATTGGTTAAAAAAAAAAAGGGGGGGTGCAATAATATCTTATATAGCAATAATTTATGAGATAAATTATCGCACACTAAAATTTGTTATCGCGACAGGCCTACTGACAGTGTCATGTCTTGATTATGATTGTCTTATGATGCCACTGTCAAATAAAGTGTCACCTATCATTTAAATAAAAAAACTGAATATTAAGAGGCTCAAAATAGTTATCAACTAATTTGATAATGAATTAGTTGATTTACACCCCTTTCGTAAATAATTAGTTTTTGCAGAGGATAAAGAACATACACCTGTGAGAATTTTGACATGGCTGGGTTTATAATAGAATGACACGATCAATTTTACGTTGGAATAGTTCCTAAAAGGCAAGAGCAGTAACACGACACCCGGCCACCGACTCTGGCATCTCTGCAATTCGGAGCACCCCGATGTAGGTCAGCCGCCAAGTTAGTATTGATCCTAAGCTAAATGATATTGCCGAATGTGCTAGCTGGTGGCTAAGAAGGTGCCCGCGGCCTCTTTGATTGGAGCGGAGGGCACATGACGCTAACGAGGCAGCTGTGTGCGGGACCCCGAAGCTATTTGGCACAGTTGATTTCCCTGAAGGTAAATGAATACAAGCCGCTTTCGCTCTTTGAATGGGCTTCAATTACAATCATCAAAGTAAATCTGTAGTTACGGTATGACATGATGTTGTGTTAGTAGTACCGTAGTTGTTATGATTAGCCTGAATGACTTCCGGCTCAGTGTTTGTGCTACTGAGTGCTAGTATGTGCTTGGCACCGGGTTGAATCCTTGGCACCAGGCAGAGGGGGAGAGAGCGTTGAAAAAGAAAAAAAAAAAAAAAACATAACAAACCTACCGTTCGGCCAGCTTGGCACGGCGCAACATGGTCCCGTCCAAAATAACAACCTGGCAGAATAAACAGCAACTGGCGGCAGGCAGGGCCGAGTTAGTCGCTGAATGCGCGGCAAGGCTTTTTTTCTCACCCTCTCGTCATGAAGCCATCGGAATGCGAGGCGTCAGTTTCGGGCGCGTTTGGTCGGTGTGTACCCTTTTTTTTTTTTTTTTTTTTAGTTGGGATTAAACTGACCAGCACTCTGCTGACTCAGGCGTGTTCCTGCACTGACCCGCGTCGTCGCCGTTGCCTTTACTTTGTTTTTGTTTTTTTTTTTCTCGCCACTGCAGGAGGTCTTCTCCTGAACTGAACCACGTCCCCTCTGTCCTTTCTCCATACTGCACTAATGAGATATAGCTGCATGTGAATAATATCCATAAATCAACACGCCGTCTGCTCATGTCCTATTCGGGACTTGATGAAAAATGTACTCTGCGCGCTTCACAACATGGTGGGCTTTATTACTAGTGCTTTAGTTATTTACTACATTTGAAGGGTATTAAAACATAGCGATGGACAGCACAATAAGTCGCTTCCTAACATTTTAACCAGAAGATACTACGATCTCCTGGAGATGGGTGATATCGTCTAAAAATAAAATGTATGTAATCGAAAATCGATTTTTCTGTGTGTGGAAAAAAAAAAAGATTTTTAAATTTCCAGTTTTTAAGAAAATTATGTGTTCAATGCTAAACTCTCCCCTTATCTCCCCCTCTTTGTGCGGTCAGCCCCCAAATACAGTACAGAGTACCATAATTTTCTGACTATAAGACGCTACTTTTTTCCTTCATTTTGAATCCTGCGGCCTATAGTCCAGTGTGGCTTATTTGTTGATCTATTTGGGTTAACAGGTAACGCTTTGACAGCGCTAACATATTAATAATCATCATTATTATGACATGACACTATCATGAGCATTACTGAATGCTTATGAGAGATGTCATCAAGTGTCATCCAGCAAATTATGTCACAAACTACAATTCTTTCCAGCTTGGATCTTTTACATCCGTTCAGAAGTTAGATAATTTGCCGGATAACACTAAATTACATCTGTTATAAGCATTCATTATTGCTCATGACCGTGTCATGTCATAATTATGACAGTCTTATAGCGCCACTGTCATATAATGTGTTACTAAATACCATAACTAGCAATTAATGAAACAACTGGAACAGTAACTGAAGAAATAATTAACACAGAACATGAATTTTGATTGGTATTTACATCTGTAGCGTTGCAATCCATGCTAGGAGGCATGTTGGACAACAACAGTGGTGGCAGCAGAGGTTCACTGTCTCCCCCAAGGGAGCAGGGATGGCCAAATGAAGCTTCTTGAAGCCATGATCGTTTATTTGGTCTTATGACAGTCGTAGGATGCCACTGTCAAATAAAAGTGTTGTCAGTTAGTATCTTTTGGTGTAAATATCCTATAATACAGCGAGGACAGCTCCGGCTTACAGTCAAGTGCGGCTTATTGATGAACAAATGCCGTTTTTGTGCCAAATTTGGTGGGTGGTGGCTTATAGTCATGTGTGCCTTATTGTGCGAAAATTACGGTAATAACAACTATTGTTACTCATTACTAAAGATTTCCAAACCCTTCATATTATGGTGGCCGCTAAACTACTCACACTCTATAATTTATTAATGGCATATGAAGGATAAAAAGCTAGAAATGCACTGTACAATGAGGTTCCTGTAGAAGACAACATGCACAAATGACTGCGAAAAATTATCGCAATCTTTTATTAATTTTATTTTGTTAAATGGTGAGCTTTCTCTCCCACCTTCCCCCTCTTTGTGCTGTCTCCAAACACTAAATCATAATAACGCAAAGAAAAAACTCATTGTTTGTCTGTTTTTAAATTGTATTTGAGAATAAGGATGATCCTGATCAAGTCGTGTAACAATAAGATCCAATAACTCATTCCTTGCCATTGACAACGATAGACAGCCAAATCATTTAAACTGCAATAACTGGTTGTGAATTAGGGGTGGGAACCTCTCAGTACCTCACGATACAATGCGGTTTGCGATGCAAAGCTCACTATAACGATGATCTCGCGATGTGGCAATAAAACGATTGGTCAAGATATCATTCTAGGATATTCTACAAAACAACTAATAAACAGAAAAACAAGCTATTCTTCTATAAATTTATCACTAGTCGATGTCCAATCCATTTGAACTGGGAGGTTGGCAGCGAATTAACCCCTCCCACATTAAACGGGCCTCTCCCACTTCTATGGCTATCAGTGAATGCCAGGCAACGAGGTAATTTCAGGCTATTACTTGTTGATTTTCAGTCACTTCCTTTTGATTTTGGGCCATTTTATGGGTCTCTTCCAATTGATTTGGGGTTCCCGAACAGGAAGTGACCGGGGAATCTCCCAAATGAATAGGCAGTGACTCAGTCAACAGGAAAAGACCTGTAAATGCCCTAAAATGTACAGAAAGTGACGTGTAAATGCCCCGAAAATGGGAAAGAGTTGCTCAGGTTACGAATGAATGGACATTGGTTCGCCCTTCCCAGTTTTAATGGATTGGGCGTCGAGCGCCGCCAATGGCAGCCATAGAGTTACTGTATTGGCCCGAATATAAGATGGCCCTGATTATAAGACTACCCCCTCTTTTTCAAGACTCGAAGTTTGAAAAAAGACTTTTTGAACACCAAATTTTTATACAGAAAATAATGACAGTACATCTGAAACATTATTATAACAATATTTTTGAGAAAAAGCATGTTATTTTGCCTCGTTCAAATCTTAATATCTGAACATTTAAATATGTAAACTAAAGTGCAATCACATTTGTAAATGATTGGCTTCTGGTTTTTAAAATGTAAATAAACCAATCTGTTGTGATAAAACAACAAAATTGCAATAACTGCATTAACCATCAAAGTTAAGTCTAACTGTAACTGTAGTCTTGAAACAAATCTGAATCAGGAAAAACATTGCAATAAAATAATGCAAACTGGGTAAACTTGAGAGTAGCTGAGATCTGTCATGACAGAACATCGCTTCAATGACATCTGGCGCCATCTAGCGTCGTGAATGGGTATAAAGTCTAGACTGCGAATGTAAGACGACCCCCACTTTTTCAGTCTTATTTCAATGCAAAAAACAGTCTTATATTCGGACCAATACGGTAATTAAGACACTATTATGGTGGAAGATTTTGGTAGCAAATTCTTGGTCCTTTTTTTCGATTCTCGATTCTTGGCGTGAGCATAACGATAACCTTTTGGGATACAAAGTATCACGATATATCACCATTTTGATATTTTGTCACACCCCTACTGTGAATGGTAGTTTTATGAATTGGGTCCGGACTTTTTTGATGCGGTTCCTTTTCACATTGCAATTTGAGCAAGCGTCCAAGGACAAACCGACGCAAGTGCAAAAATCCATCAATCATTGGACAAAACAGTCTGTGCGGGCTAACACGGTAAAATAAGGAAGTAAACAATCATAGCGCTCCAGAGTTCTGCATATGTGCTCATAATGTTTTGTCCAATTACAAGTGGGAAATTTGGAGCATCAGAGGCTTTTGATGACACGTTCATTTTACAGGGATAGTAGATATTACGCTCCACGTTGAACCCAGACTCATATTAGCTGACGCGCTACTAACCACAGACTGTGATGCTAACCAAGCAACATTTCCTTGCTACGGAAGCCTGTTACGTGCTAAAAGGTATGTGATTTCAGCTATTGTCCGGACTATGTTGCGGTCGCTATATAGCAAACGGTCTTGGAAGCGAACCGAGACAACCTCTCCGGCAAGGTCTCAGACCAACTGTTTGGTCCGCACCAGCGTTCACTGGTTTGTTTTCACACCAGCCCAAAAGGTGCGCACCACGAACATTTTTGGTTTAGTCTGGACAAAACAAGGCAAGTGTGAATAGAATACGACCTTACAGTGCCATAAACGTCCAATCCATTTTTTGGACTGTTGCGCGCAAGAGGTACCGGGCTAGGGAGACCTAACAGTTTGTGTTGTAATTGGTAATTTGACAAAATTAGTGTTAATTAGTTGGCATCGTTTGAATTTGAACGATTTCGATTCCGGTTCCAAACGATTCTTGATTTAGATTCTTTTCATCGGCAGGGTATATAAAATTGCATAGTTCACTTGAATTTCTTAACTTCTCGATTATTTTTTAAATTATATAAACTTTCAATTAACTTTGCTATAAATTTCTCACAGAGCTATTTTAACCCCTATATAAATATCAATATTTGAACTTGAATATGATCAATTTTCTTTCCACATGACTGCACTTTCACAAAGATGTTTATTTCTTAAAAGCTTTAGAGAAAAGATTTATAAATATTCTTTTGCCTATGTTTTGGAGTGTCTTATGCTTCAGGCATCTATTGTATTGCATTGTTTGTTTTAGGTGGTATTTCTACAAGTTTGTTAAGGGCTGCAGGGAGTGCTCTATCCTTTTAATCTTAAATTGACTACTTTTTAAGTTTGATTTCTTTCTAAACTGATATTTTGTTCATCCTTCCACAAGATGTCACTATTGTAAGTCCGGACTCTGCAGTTTTTCTTTGGTTTTGCTATGTGCGCTTGTCTTCCCCTAGTGGTGACTTACTGGAAGCAGCAGGCAAAAATAACATTACTTTAGTTGGAAAAGAATTGTTGAGGTCTACAGACGCTACACACCTCCTATGCACTACACATCGTTGGGAACCTTTAATAAAACTGTAAGTTTGCACGTTTTAACAGAGGGTCTGACATCATTTCGGTGTGTTTATTCTGTTACTTTGTTGTCATTTGTGTGAAGCGAGGCAACACACTTTTGTGCTAAGCTAAATTAGCCACTTCATTTGATTTGCTCATAATGGAGCTAGTTTTCATGTGGGTGCGTCTTTGCGGTGTTCGGCTGCTATTTTTAACGGTCGGCGGTCAGGGCATTGAAACTTGGAATTGAAATTTAAAAATTCGAATGGTTCCGGGAGAACCGGCGTGTTAGTCCCGGATCCCATCGATGCTCTATGCCCAACCCTATTAATTAGGGGCCGTTGACATGGTGACTCTCCGAGAATACGAAAAATTTCAAATTTGCATTTGCGTCTCCATTCGAACAGTGTCGCAATTCCGCATGAAAACGATGTAGTATTCATGCCAGGCACTAGGGCGCAGTGCAGATTTACAGGGCGACAGAGAATAATGCACTTTGACCCCACCAAGCTCCCTCAGCCCGGAAAAAAATATGCCCGCCCAATCAAAGCAATGGTATTTTTCTTTTGTTCAAAAAGGCACAAAAATTTAAACAATCAACATATTTAATTCAAAAATATTATTAAAACAGTATATTAAAGCCGATATTGCGACATATTTGCTGTTTTTAATGTTTAGTAGCACCGCTGCGCACGCCCAATGTGACGTGTACAAGTGCTGATGTTAACGGCGCGGTCTCGCGGCGCGGGAGCCTTTGATATGCATACCGAGGAAGCCCCCCTCAATCCCCCGCAATTCTTGCACTTTGGAGGCAGGATTCAGAATTTTTCGTCTTTGTCTTCCGTCTTCGCCGACACCATATGCACGCGAGGCGCGTCCGCTGCTCAGTCATTACGTCTTTGTATCGCAGAGTCGCCATGTAAACTGCCCCTTAGTCAAAATAACTTAAACCCAATGGCAGCCAATGAGTTAAAAATTCAAGTCGAGCAACCACAAAATGTTTTGTTTTGTTTTTTTAATTCTGTTCACAATTCTTTCAAAAACAAACATATTATCATGGTTTATGACAACCAACTTAAAGGTACATGAGGAGCTTCCACACGAGTAATGCAAAAACCAGACTGTACTTTTTCAGTCCAACGCATGCTGTTATCTGCATGTGTAAACACGGCGAGTAAAAAAGGTGCAAAACCTCGACAAACAAGTCTTTCAGCTCTCGACTTCAACCGAACTTTGTCTCCCGAGGCTTAACAAACTCCGAAGTGCATTCTTGATAACACCCGGCGCTGCGATGCGCTCACTGGAAGGTATTTATAAACGCGTTGACGCCACGCCAGCGAATGTCAACGGCCGCCTCTGATGGAGACACTGACTCGTGCCAGGTGCCGGCACATCTGTTGCTCAAACGGCAGCTGCTTTGGCTGCGACTTTGGCGACAGTCGACGCCAGAGTCAATATAGCGGCAGCGTGGTAGTTTAGCTTCTGTTGTAGTCTTAAAGGAACAGCTAAAAAAGACACAGAAGATCCGAGTGAAAGTCTTTGGCCAATAACAGGAAGTAGAAGCTCGTCTTGTGACTTGTCAGCACCTCAGCTGCACAGCTCTTGTGCACCGTTTACGCGTCGGCCGCCATTTAATGCCTGTCACAGTTTGTACGGAATGAGTCCCGGTCCAGCCCCCGGGCTGTACAGTGGAGGCAAAAGTGGGGGAAGGGAGGCATCAGCTGACACAACTATGTCACTGACTTTATTAACTACAAAGCAATCCTCAAGAGCAGGACACATTTGTAAAATATTTAGCTGGAGGTAGATGGTGTCTTCACGCTTTAACGTGGGAAGGACAACATTTTAGGCCATGACTTTACAACCCCTGGCATTAGCTGATTAGGACCTGACACAGGAACAAGTAATTGGAACGGACAGTAGAGGGAAGGAATAATAAAACAAAAAGGGAAAAAAGCAAAGCACAGCAGCTCTCTCTCTTGCCATTTAACTCTAGTAAGTTCCACGCTGAAACATAGTGACAAGCAGGTCAGGTAGACCCGATGACTAAGACTATTTAACCTTCTATGGGGCAAAGCTATTACAATCAAAACGCTACTCTTTTCTTTTAGGGAAATAACAGTCTTGCCGTCATTGACTGTGTGTTGAATGAAAATATTGTTAGCTTGAATATTGTCACTAAAATTAGCAAGGGTTCTAGTCGTGAACTCAAAGGAAGTACTTAATAACTGCGAAAACCCAGTTTTTGATTAATGACGTTTGCCCAAATGAATTTACATTCTCGCCCGAAAAACACCCTTTAACCCCCACCGGGCGTGTTTGCAGTGTTCCCTCACTAAATTCAATTTCCTCTGAATTGCCGTTAATTTGTAGATCTTAAGCAAACCTTTAGCGTGATTCATCCAGGGCAATTAGATCAGGTGTTTTCATTCTTATTGAATTGAGGGCCATCAGTGGGCAATTCAAAAGGCACCCGGTCCGGGCTCCATTGGCGCTTAGCCCTTCAGTGACCTGTTCACTTTCTGCCGCATGATCTCTCCACCCCCTTTGTCCCATCTGAACCTGATTATCTGGCTCATTAGCATTGTTATCCCGAGCTGGGTGTCAAAGCCTTTTCATTCTGAAGAACCCTGTTGCCAGTCTGTTCTGGGCTGCTATTGCTGTGAAGAAATGGAGAAGACTGCATGGGTGATGAGGACTAAAGTATTAACGGTAACTGTATAGACAAGTTTCCGCTTTTTTTCCGCAGTTCTGCTCGCGACTTCCGTTTTACACTTTCTCCATCCAAAACAACAATGGAACTGGAGTAACATTAATCATCAAAATCCTTCAAAAAAGACAATTTGGAAATACCGCATCCATCTGCCATCATCCCGACATGTGAGGACAACATGTTCATGAAGGCAGATGTGGAACAAAGCCTGTGCCACCACAAAGAGACCGGGTGTTTAGGTAGCCATATTGCCACTGGTGCTATGGAAGGTATGTTCTTTCTAACCCTGCATTTTCATGTCTCCGGTGCTCAAAAAATACTAAAGCTAAAATCTTGCGCATGATACAACTTGTTGTCTTTGATATTGTTATTGCAATGATGATTCTAATTATGATATATGATGTTTGATATTATTTACTACAATTGCTGTGGTGCAACACATGCTATATGCTGTTAGCCTGTTGCTAATCAGTACGTGTAGGATGGCACAATTTTGTAAAAGTTTTTTGTTCGTTTGTTTACAGGTGGAAAACACTGTTAGGCAAGGAAAGACAAATTGATGTGCCTCACAACAACACTAATTATACGTCGATGGACATATCTCGAGACTACATGCGTTCTACTTTAATGATGAAAGGCTCGACTTATGCTCCACCTTAGTTAATATTATTTAAATAATTTTTATAAATTGTGATTTATTGACCTATTTTGCACATGCACCAATCGTTTTAAAGAAAACAAGAAATGGAATCATGTTGTCCAAATGTTTTATTGCGATCAATATCTGCAATAAAAAGAATGACATACGTGTTTACTTGTAACAACAAAATCCGTTTCAGCGCTTCTGCATTCGGCAACTGTAATATTTGTAATTTCACCTCATTTTGGTCACTCAAGTGGCCGGCGTATCAATCTACACCACAATTTGTTATAATTTTGTCCACGAATGATCAACGATGTGATAAGAACAAACAAAGTCTTTTATGTAGATCCTTAGCTTTAAAGCACATCCTTATTATCTGCAGCTGGTTTCGATTTGCTGCGTATGGCGAGATTGATCCACTCTGGCGCTTTGAAGCTGGACGCTGGTCAAAACATTCCACTTCCAACCATATATATATCTATAGGCACTTCCAGGAGTTCACGCACAGCACAGAAAGTCTCAGACTCTCATCTACGTCGTGCTGAATCCATTTTTGGATATTCCGTGATTTCCTCTCGTTTGAGTTTTGCAGTTTTAACTTTGTCAACACACTGCTTACTTCTACCGCACTTCACGTTGTTCTGGCTAAACCGGAAGTTCGTAGCAGAAATGATCAAAGATGGCGCCGCCCATGTTTCGCTCAGGAAACTTGTCTATATATTGCGATTATAAACGCGTGGAAAATTGTACAATTATTTTAGAATCTGATCTTTTTTGCTTTTACTTGACTCCACTTAGATTGTCGTGTTGGTCTGAACAGGCCAAATCACAAGGAGTGTACCGTTTTCAAATCCGATCCAGGTCACTTTCGTAAATGTGTATTTAAATCAGATATGGCCACATTTTTCGGAAGGTGGCAGCGGTCTGAACGGTCCAGTCTAGGACTAAATGGACGGGGGTGTACAATCATCCGCCTTTTCCATTGCTAGTTTGAAGATAAATCCTTGAAAACTGAAATGTGTTAAGTATGCAAGGCTGTTTGTTTAGCATAATCACGCAAAAAAATGGATTTGTGTATTCAAACTAGCAGTGTGAAAAGAAACAATAGTGACACTGCATTCATGATATGGTCTTAAGTTAATAGAATGGCATTCATGGTCAACGGTGTATATATTCTGATACAAACAAGACTAAAAATGGCAGAATTATTTCAGAACTGACTCCAACTAGATTTTTAAGTGACGGTCTGAACAGGCCAAGTCACAAAGGCTGCATTCAGAATGCAAACATATCTGATTCCAATCGGATTCATCCTCAAATATGATTTTTAGGGCTGACTGTTTACACCATTTTTTTAACAAGTGTCCAAATCTGATCTGGGCCTGTTCAGACTGGGCTGCATTATTAAAACAACTGAGGTTGCTGTGGCAACAAAGGCGCCATCCGGCATAGAGGGATGTAACGGATAGGCAAAATCCATCCGAGCAGTTCAGACTGAGAAGCATCTTGTCCATATCTGACAGGAAGCTACCTCCCGTATGTGGTTTCAGTCATTCTCGCAAAAACTAGATTTCTGTGGTTCGTGACTGTTCAGACTATCTAAAGCCATCCAGTTTCAATCTGGATGGAGCAAAAAATCAAATTTACACTGTCAGTCTCAACAAGGACAAAAAATCTGAACTAGGCCACTTTAGTTTGTGGTTTTATATCCAAAGTGTGTTTAGATTTTGCGGTCCGAACAGTCCAATGTTTTTAATTTATGTGGCTATGACGTCAAGGACTGCGTGAACTAAAGTGTGTAGGGTGAAAAGGGAATTTTCAGACCGGGGCTGTGAGTTGCTTTTTTTGATTCACTATGTCCTTTCAAATCTGTTCAATCTCTTTCAACATCCCGTTACAAACTGATAGTACCTTAGAGAAATTGCTGTATGGGTTTAGTTTTTTTTTTCCACCTTCCACACCCTCTTTGTCCTGTCACTCGTTCCGCCGATTGGGCACGAGCATGTGACAGCCTTAGAGCTCAGAGAAAATTCCTTCACGGGATGAGAACTTTAAAGCCTGGCAGGAAAGTGAAAAGAGGAAGGTTGAGAAATGCGGAATTAGACGAGAGGCGTTTCTTGATTAGCTGGCACAACCACGGTATCCAGAAGCCCCACAGAGCTCTCGTAATGATCGCAAGTTATATTTTCTAATTATCTAAAGGGGAACATGAGTTCTGTATGTGTCTAATTAAATGCGTGCCGTGATTAGAAAAGCACACACGACGTCATTTTCAAGCCCTCCCGGGAGATGAAAAGGCCCTACAGACACTTTGACGCTTACGCGCTACAAAAACACAGAGACAGCTGTGAAAACGTAGAGCTCTTGTGCGCCCTAGTCTCCACGTTGCTGCAGTAGCCCCTTGACTCGATCTCTCACACCAGGGGTCTCCAAACCGGTCCTCAAGGGCCGATGTGGGTCCTGGTTTTTGTTCCAACCGATCGAGTCCCGACAGTTTAACCATTGAAGTTTCTGCTAAAACAAGCAGCACCTGACTCCAATCAACTGATTAGACTTGTAAAACACCAGATTGGTGAATAGGTGTTGTCTTGTTTTGTTGGAATGAAATCCTGCGCCCTATGTGGAATAGTGTGGAGACCACTGTCTTACACTATAAACTAGGGGTGTGACAAAATATCGAAAAGTTGATATACCGTAATACTTTGTGGCTCAAAAGGTTATCGATATGCCTCCACCAAGAAATTGGATACATCACTTAAAAAACAAAGGAACCAACCATGAGAATAGCGTCTATGTTAGCTCACTGACTGTCAATGGCAGGACTAGGCTGGACTATGCAGGAATGGCTGGACTAGGCATGTGCTGGTATGAGATTCTGATAACGGTACGATAACTTTAGGCAAAAATATCTCGGTTTCACAGTATCGCGGTATTGCAATTACAGCTCTAAAATGTGTTACTTTGAGATATCTGGGTTACCGTAATTTCCCGAATATAACGCGCACTTTTTTCCCCCAAAATCAACTCCCCAAATCATGGTGCGCATTATAAACGGGTACAGGGATGGCGACAAAAAAAAAAAAAATATATATATATATATATATATATATATATATATAAGACCGATTTTTTTTTTTTTTTTTTTATTGACACGGCCATGTTGTGTTCAAGAAACGTATGCAGCGATCCGTTGCCAACCATTACGGTACGTGACGTCACCATTTTGTTTCTGTCGTGGCGAGCTAGGGAAGGAGGCGGAGTATCAAACAATGGAGCTAATCCGCGTTGCTTTATTGATATTTAGGCTGCAACAAAATACGGTAGCAATGTCTGTCTCACATGCAACCCGCGGAATATAACTATCTTTCCGGCTGTTCCCTCAACAAAATACCTACTCCCCAGGAACTATACAAAGTGCCAACATAAGTTGCGCCGGTGAATTCTGTTAAAACTCGCTACACGGTAATACTTCACTCTGATTGGTCGAAGGATTTCGTCTGTGTTAAATTCTGCTTTTTTCACTGTTCATAAAGCACAGAATTTAGTTTCTTGAACTCATTTGAGTGAACGTTTATTGCAGTTCCACAACTGGGACCGTAACACAACACAGACTTTCTGTGTCCGTCAACTATCTCTCTCCCTCGGGAAACTTAAATCCAAATAACAATCGTTCCTATTGTTACATTCTAGTCAACAGCGATGCACTCATCTCATTTCCGACCTAAATCACGACTTTTATTTTACCGTATCAATCCATGGAAGAAACATTTAGTCATCATGATGAAACGAGCAAGTTATACAGCAGCCTTTAAAGAAAAGTCACATCTGTTTTGTTTTCGCCTGGATTCTGGTGAGTTGAAGTTGTCAAATCATATTATGACCGTACATATTCTCAGTTTATGGTAATGTTTTAAACTACCAATGTGCTATGCTTGTGCTGTGTTTCACCAGTCAGTAAAATGACATTTATGTATCTGTACGCGAGCTCTGTTTTCTTGTATTCTTCTATTTATTGGTGCTAAAATTAGGGTGCGCGTTATACACGGGTACAATAATTTTCCCTAGATTTTACAAGTAAATTTGGGGTGCACGTTATACACGGGTGCGCCTTATATTCGGGAAATTACGGTAATTAAAAAAGAAAAAAGAAAAAAAGTTTTTTCCATTGCACAGGATTTTTATTTTTCAAAACATATTGGCATATTTGGAACATAAGTATAATGTTAAGTTAAATTAATAATAATTTTTAAAAATTTAATAAAATTAGAATGAATGCAGTCCTTTAGGTAAGCGTAAACCCACAGCCACAGTTAACATTATTATTATCAGAGCAAAAATAATTGAATTTTCCATAAAAAGCACGTGTGTATGCCATTTATCATGTTTACATTATACACACAGTCTTTCTCAACGCAGACAGTTGCCTGAGAGAACAAAAACACATGTTTTACCACTGCTAGACACACTAAACACGCTGGAGTTAACTCTCGTAGCTGGTGGAAAACGTTCATGATAGTGTTTACTAACCTTTAATTTTGTATAAATGCGAAATCATATTGGAGGTATTGCCTCCTCAACAGCTACCCGCCGCAAACATGTTTTACATGTCAGCTGGCCCTCCTCTCTAAGCCGCTGCCGTCTGTAACTTTTATGTTGCCAAAGTATTCCCATACCAGCGATTTCATTTTCCTCGATGGGGAAAGTAGTTCAGGAATTTCATCCCCTCCAGCCATCGTGTAGCACAGCTGACTCACTGACACTCAGCAACAATTGGGGCTTGGGGGGGGGGGGGGGGGGTTTGAGTCTTGCAGCTGCAATCGAGGGATTTCTCCATACATTGATGGTTCATAAAAAATGGCTAATACCATTGGGACGGTATGATGGAAAATTTATGCCGTTTTGAAACAGTGACATTTTCATACTACGCCGGTATACCTTGAAACCAGTTATCGTACATGCCTAGACTGGACTGGACGTCTAGCACCGTCAATTGCAATGACACTAGAGCATTCACATCCAGTCTTTTGTGGGAATTGACAGGTCACTTCCTGTTTATTTTAGGGCAGTTACAGGTTACTTCCAGTTGATTTTGACTCACCTCCTGTTCAGTATTCCAAAATGAAGAGGAAGTGACCCGTAAATGCCCTACAATGAACAGAAAGTAACTGAAATTCAACAGGAAATTATCTGAAATGGCGCAAAATAAACTCACTGCCTGGCATTGGCTGCAGCTGACGACCATAGAGGTCGAATTTACAGCAGAATGATGAAAATAGCTTGTTTTGGTTTATTACTTGTTTTGTAGAATATTGTAGAACCATTTCCTGACCCATGTATCGATAATTGTTGAAACATATCGTATCGTGAGGTACCCAGAGGTTCCCACTCCTACTATAAGCATTCGCCAATACCGCTCCAAGATTACTTTTGTGAATCTGGATTTTTCACAGAGCAAAACAGACTGTTTTCATTTTCCAGATTTGCCGACTCATCATTATGTCTCTTGACTTTCAGAGTGCAGAAGTGGACGATGATTAGAGCTTTCCTGATGTTGCCGTCTTGCAGCGATGGCCTGAGGGAGTCTGCGCACTAAAACCAAGGTGATGGGAGTGGCGGGGCGGAGGTTTTTGTGCCCAATACTGTGACAAAATATTTTTTTTTAAAAACAAACAAACAAAAAACACGTGAAGGTAAGCAATCAAGTCATTCAAGATTAACTTGACTAGGGATGTCCCTAATCCAATCTCATTTTCAGAACATCGGACTCGTGTAAAAAAGATCAGCTTTTGAAAAATGTATTGATTTACTGATTAACTCATTGGCCGCCACTGACGGCAACAGACGTCTAAATCAGGTGACTCTGACTCTAATGCAGAAATACATGATCGGAACATCCCTAACTTTGACTTTTTAAATTTAAAAAAAGATGCTTTATAAGGGTAATAAAGCCTTCTTGTATTATCAGATTAGACTACAGGCTTCCTGCTTAGTGCTTCTTCTCCTCTTGCCTCTCGCTTCACATTTATTGTATTGTGCAAGATTGAGTTCGCAATGTCTTTCGCAGAAAATTGGTTACTAAAATCTCCCTAACCAAATTTTTGGGTTGAAAAGAGGAAGACTTATTTTACACAAGTTTTTCATCCTGATTCCCAGACCTCTCTTCGAACCGGGCAACTAATGAGTAAGCAGTAACAGCAGCTGTCAGCAATGGAGAGTTTGTGAGTTTCCCTGAAGTAGATTTTACTACCGACCCCCTCAACTTCCCTTCCTCTGACATAAATTCTGTGATTTTTGGCTCCTGGCACCTCTTTTTTTTCACACCATACAAATATTTGGATGCAAAGCTAGAAGACGAGAGTCCGCTGGGCTTACCGCAGCATTTTCTCCCAGAATTAGCCTGATGAAATGGCCTGTTTTAGCTCCCCAGCTTTTTCCCTCACGGGATTGACGGATTACATGTAGTCATCTTGCATTTGTTTGTCCCGTTTTTTCAAAAACTCATATTTACATTGGAGTAGGCATGAGCCAGTATGACATTCTGGCAGTATGATAACCTTAAGCCAGTGCTTCTCAATTATTTTCTGTTACGCCCCCCCAAGGAAGACGTAAATGTCTCTCTGCGGCACTGTAAATAGTATCATTTGTCTATAAAATGACTGTTATAAATACGCATCTGACTAACATTATGTCCTTTTTTTCTAATAAAGAAAAAAAGTAACATAGATCCACTTATAATAAAGTATAACTTTATTAACATTGTTTTGTTTGTAACAGAGAAGACTTGACGCGCATCAGTTTGCCTGAATTTAAAAAAAAAAAAGAATACACTCAAGGTACATTTTTGTCCATTTGATACAGAAAAATAAAATGTAATAAAATAAGTAAATAATAACCAATTAAAATTGTTTACAAACATTCACTCATGAGGACAATATGCCAAAAAATTTGACCAAAAAAACAAAACTGAATAAAAGAAAAAAAGAGTGTCCTTGGACAGAAGGACACTTTTTATTTTTGCTGCTCACAGTATTACTTCCTTTGCAATGGTGTGGAGTTATTTGCAATGAGCATGCTAACAATGCTCACTGGTTTACTGATATAACACTGACAAAGCGGGACGATTTTTGGCAATATTCGGCACGTTTTCGCTGAAAAACAATCAAGCGGCTTATCAATGAGACTGGGGTCTAATGTCTTTAAGTGGCGTCTTAATTGATTTGGCTTCTGGCTGTCCGCCATAATTATTTTTAGACACAGTTAACAGTGGTCTTTCCTCATCACCCACTGTATTAAAAGTCGAAGCTCAAAGGCAAACGGCACGAAAAAAGCGCATTCTCGGCGGCCGAGGTAGAACCGTAGGTGAGGGCAGTCGTCGTGACGATCCCAAGCCGAAAATGGCACTTCTTGGGCGGCGACGTGAGAACCGGACAAGACAGTGGGTCGCTGCGTGAGTGAGTCCGGTCAGAAAACGGCTTTCGAAAACGGCGGCGGCACAGTGGGCACACTGCTCTTCATATCTGTTTTCTGTGTGTGCTGAGTGCTCTTCCTTGGTTCAGAAATACTGCGTGCACTCTGAAAAAACACTGCCACCCACTGAGTGGATGTGCAAGTACACTTTATTCCAGTACCACAGCAAAAAAAAAAAAAAAAAAAAAAAAACATGTTCCCTGGCATCGCTCTGCGCCCCCCCAGGGGGGCACACCCCACTATTTGAGAAGTACTGCCTTAAGCCAAGAATGTTAGTGCAGGTGGTTAAACAAATGGAAAAGGTGACACTTACCATTGAAATGAATATGAATGTGGTGTGCGTGTCCGTGAACTGGCTCGACAATACGGCCGTAGAATGTCTACTATCTCGACAGTCCTCCTCCAACCTCCGTTTGCCATTCTTTATAAGTTAATGTGACAACTATTATTGTTGTACCATCACCAAAGAAATCGCCAGCTTCGTCAGGTTTTTATTCATTTCAGAACCTGTGCAAGACAACACGCCTACTGTCCGTCGCGGCTGATGCTAGGGGTGTGACAAAATATCGAAATAGTGATGTATCGGGATACTTTGTATCCCAAAAGGTTATCGATATGCTACTGCCAAGAATCGAGATATAGTTTTAAAAAGGTGTCAATGTTAGGGGGGAAAAAAAAAAAGGACCCAACAAGTTCCTATCAAAATCTTCCACTTTAATAGTGTCTTAGTTAACTACCGGTATGTGGCTGCCATTGATGGCGCTCGATGCCCAATCCATTTAGATTGGGACGGTCGAACAAACGTTCATTCATTCGAAACCAGAGCATTCACAGTCACACTTTCTGATTTTCAGGCCATTAAATGGTCAATTTCTGTTCATTTTAGTGCATTTTCAAGTCGCTTCCTGTTGAGTTTGAGTCACTGCCTATTCATTTGGGTTTCGTTTGGGTTGATTCCCGGGCCACTTCCTGTTCTGTAACCCAAAATCAACAGGAAGTTACTCATGAAATGCCCCAAAATCAACAGGAATTTCAGCAAGTGACTGAAAATCAATAAGGTAATGATCTGAAATGCCCCAAAATTACCTTGTTGCTTAGCATTTGCTGCCACTGATGGCCATAGACGTTCAATCCGTTTGAAGTGGGAGGGATGGCAGATGAATGTTCATTCGCTGCCACCCTCCCAGTTCAAATGGATTGGACGTCTACTAGTTGTAAACTCATTCTAATTCACAACAGAAGCTTGCTTTTCTGTGTATTAGTCGTTTTGTAGAATATCTTAGGTTGATTTCCTGACCAATGTATCGATAATCGTTGCATCGAAATATCGTGAGATCATCGTTATCGTAAGCTTTGTATCGTATCGTGAGGTACCAAGAGGTTCCCACTCCTAGCTGACGCCCAACAACAGAACATGAAAAGTGAAAGTAAAAACCCTAATGCACTCTCTCTCACTCTGTCATCAGCCACGCCGTGCTTTCAGTTACACCACGCAAAACACCTCCGCCACATTAGAACCCAATTTTACATTATTACAAGTTTTATTATTTTTATATTATTATTCTGATTTGGATTTATAATTTATTTGTTTTGATCTGTATAATTGCTATTTCCAATAGTACCAGCAGTATTTATTAAGGATTTAGTGTAGGTTTTCGGGCTGTGGAACTAATTAATCGAATTATAACATATTCTTGGGGGAAAACAATTTCGATTTACAAGTTCCTGGAACAAATGAACTTCGTATGTAGAGGTACCACTGTAATTAGCTACCTATTGACACCTACTGATATGGAAGAGTATTGCATGATTACCGACCATTGAACAGCACAGACACTCAGCAACGGCACATTTGCGGGTTCATTTTCCAAAAACAATTTGAACATAATTTAGGTGAAAGCGGAGGATTTTCCACAGCACAGTAGTGTGTCGCTACACAGTTGTTGAAAAACACTGCACTAGTGTGTTCACAGCCAGTCTGAAACCACTAAGGCATTTTACTTTTAAAGCTCGGTCGTTACAATTATGAAAAAAAATAAATGTAAAAGCCACTATCTTGACCTGTTGGCTTGCAAAATCCCCATAATGCTTGATGAACTCAAAGCTTGGTCGTAGCACACTGTCGATGTCTGTTCTTTTTAAATATGCCAAACTACTCATTGCTAACGTTAGCCAGTTTTGTTTTTTAAAATAACTTTGCTAGCAGAACTGCTTTGTTGGAGCAAACTGGAAATCATTTTTGTTTGTTTGTTTGTTTGTTTGTTTTAAATCTGTTGAACCACTCATAGCTAACTTCAAATGGTTCTTCTATAGTGGCAACAAGCCAGCCTGTAGGCCTACCTGTAAATAACTGTCCTTCTCACAAACATAGCATGAGGAATGCTAGCCGACCAATAAAGCTAAAGGTACTTTGAACAATACCCCCCAAACATATGCATGTTGTTGGCTAATGGAGCTTTCGCGCTAATAGATAGCGACTCTGAACGCGCATAAAGTTACATCACCATGACGCTCCAGGCTGCTGAGCAAAAATAATGAATGAAACAAGGAGGCATTAGCCCGTAAAAATCCATAAATTAGCTGCTTCATTCTTAAAGCCCTAGGGTTCAAAGGAAGAGAAAAAAAATAGCGGGTACAGTACTGTTTCAGTACTTTGTGATATGTTTTCATTTTTTGTTCCGACCCAAATTGTTGATAAGCTCATTTTCCATGCTTCTTCAGCTAGAAGTTTTTCCAAATGTCCATCTGCATCCTCGTGTTGGAAAGGCTAATCAAAATGTCTCAGCTGAAATTCAAACTACCCGTCTCGCTCCTTGTCGTCTCCACATCGGCCAGACAGGACGGCTCCGGCTGTGTCCTGGAGCATCGGTCTCTGGTGATGCATCAGATACGGCGTAAGCAATGTCACGCACCTGCCGTCACGTCCTGCTTTTCAAAGTCGAGAGATGTTCAAATTCGGAATGCCTGGGACACCAGTTGCCTAGGTTTCTAGTACTAGCAGACCCCGTGTTGACTGTCTAGCCGCCTTGTCATTGAGACGTGCCTCGTACTTGGGATTCACTCTGGTATTGGTCTCAAACATACAGTGACCCGCCGTTACTGCCATGTCAAGGAGAGACGACGAAGCACCCAATCAAATCCGGCCCCCGCGGGACGCAGCGTAGCCAATCAGCGCCCGAATTCCCTTGGTGACTTGGGCGGCCAATAGGGATAACTTGTGCCACTTAAGCTATTAAGAGAGTTTAACAACCTGATATCTGCTCTCACCTCTGCTGCTGGAAAAGAGATTCCAATACGAACAAACTGACCGTGCCATTGAAGTTATTTATCATCAGCACGGTGCCCCTCTTGAGTGTCAAATCACCTTCTCCTGCCTCCAAAGTAGGTCATTCCAGGCCAGAAGCATTTTTTTCCCTCCCTCCGAAGCACTATATTGTGCTGCTGCTATTCTGCCTGTCCCGACTTATGTAATAAAGGAGGAGTCGGCAGTCAAGCGGGCGTGTGCGCTTGTCATGTTTTCATGGCTGGAGCGGATCACAATGCACGTGTGTTTGGGAAAGCCTTCCTTTCTGCCCCCAAGGAGGGTCGGGAGGTTGTTCTTCTGACATTTAGACTGTGCGTTGGTCGGAGTAGATTTCTGGATGCACTCACTGGCTGCCATTGACGGCTAGTGAAAGGGAGAAGTTGAATTTGCTATTACTAATATGGAATGCTGATAAGTCAAGCTGAAACAGGAGTGTCAAACTCCCCTTTGTTGCAGGCCACATTGTTGTTATTAGAGATGTCCCGACCCGATCACGTGATGGGAAATCGGGCTGATCGCGCCATTTTTAAGAGGATCAGAATCGAGTGAAAAGGATCGTGTTTTTTTGTTTTGTTTTTTTTTTTCTAAAATGGTAACAAAATAAAACATACAATGGCATTGCCAAAAGAAATAAAAATATATGGCGGAAAACACAGACAAGACTGAAAAAGCAGTTTCTGATCTGGCACCCCTCTTTAAAATAAACTGCTGTATTTTAAGCCCAAAGACCATTTGTGTTTAATAGAACAATATGTCTATATGCTGCCATAGCAGATTCATGGCGCACTAAGCCTCCGAACTATTTTTAAGTAGTCCGTTTCACCCTGGAAACCCCTGTTTACAGACGTAGCGCAACCGCATTTTGTTTCAACCTTGCCATACAAAAAAGGTAAGTAATGGTATTTATTATTCGAAATGTCATTTTTAGCTTAGAATCATTAATTGATGTCTAATATTTAGTTTTTTTTTAAAAACGACGTTAAAAAATTATTCACTCGCATATTTTAAACTTTTAAACAAATTACGTCACAATGAAAAATTTGGTGTCTGTAAAAAAGTCACGGATATCTACCTCATAACTATCGCTTAATTGTATTTTTTTTGTTTTTGTTACTGTCGCATTTCCCCCGATATGTTAGATGATAAATAATCGATCCAAACAAAAAAATTTTAAAAAACGTTAAGAAGGGTAACTATATGAAAAAGAAAATCTCAACCACTGGTTGTTGTCTGCGATTTCTGCATCGCGACCCTTGTTATATCACCATGTTTCAACCATAAAATTAAAAAAAAAAAAAAAAATCCGGCTGTGGCCATTCATAGCTGTGTCTTGGCACTCGGTGATACATGCTACATAGTTTTTGAATCGAAACATGATATGTACGCGATAATATCTCGTTAAAATCGTGGTGTCTTTAATTCTGCTCCCGTGTGCTCTCGCCTATAGTTAGGGTTTTGCTGGGTTTTTTTTTAATGCCCTCCTGTTCAAAATTTTTCTTCACCCTAGAAAATTGAGATTTTAAGCTTTCCAATGTATCACACGTACATATTGGGCAATTTTGAAATTTGGCCAAACTGGGGGTCTCGGAGCGGAACTTCAAGTCACCTGAGTGTTTTCCGCCATACAGTATATGTTTTATACTCCACAACACTCCTGGAAAAAGTGGAAGAGAAAGTTACTGTAAACAACCCCAATAGGAGAATGTTCTGGAAGCTACCGCGGGAACTTAATGTGTAGCTGCTGAAGTGGTAATATCTGTAGTGTGGAAATATTTAACCATCGAACGGGGAGATGACTTGCAATGTGTGCAAAGTAGGCATTTCGTGTAGTGGAAAGGATACAAATTTGTTTGGATCAATGTGTATATAGGGCAGAAAAAACTTTTTTTCGGTATCGGCTCGGCAGATTTTCAAAATCGGGTGACTCTGATTCTGGTGCAAAAATAAGCAATCGGGACATCCCTAGTTGTTATGGTTTAATTCAGAGGGTTATTGTCTGCCAATTAATGAACTAATTGATTTAACGAACTAATGAATTAACAAATGATTGGACAATTTGCTAGTGAATGAATTGTTGAGACTTTGTTGACCGGAAATTTTTGGATCAATTTTATATATATTAGTGCTGCAACGATTAATCGATTAACTCGAGTATGCTATTAGAAAAAAAATATTCAAATTAAATTTTGTTGCTTCGAGTATTCGTTTAATTAAAGTGGCGTTGTATTGGTTTATTTTTAAACTGTTTGCATGTAGTTTTATTGATTTGGGTGGCAACAATGAATATGATATAACTCAATTCTCATGGCTGAAACCGGCTGCTCCTTGTTAAGACCACCATTAGCCAAGTTTTTGTTTAAGCTAGTGTTTTTTAATGCATTCATGGTTTAGTTTATAGGTATATCTAACCTTTTTTGTCGGAATATGTGTCCTGACCATTTGTTAAGAGCATTAAAAAAAAAAAAAAACTTTTGCATTTTATAGCATTTAAGCTAGCGGACTTTTTCTCTGTAAGTTAGCCAACTGTTCTTTTGTTGTACATACGAGGGGCATTCAAAAAGAAATGCACTCAAGTGCATTGCTCGTACAGGATTTTACCAATCTTGTTTATATTTGGCACAAACATGATAGCACACACCTTTTTGCGATTGTTATATGGGTTTTTCTTATTTTCAGATTTTTAAAGCTTAAAGTAACTCATCAGCATAAGTTTTGCTGTCAGGATTGACAGAGGTGGATGGGCGACCACTACGGAGCTTATTGGCTATGCTGGCTTTACCCACCTCTTCATGGTCTTCAGTACTGTTTTTAAATCGCTGTACCCATCTTTTTATAGTACTATAGACATTTGTAGGCATTTTCCAGCCGGTTGTGAATCCTCAGAGGGGTTACTCCATCTGCAACAAGGTATTCGATTACAGCTCTTTGTTTCTGACGAGCTTCTAGAGGCGCTGCCATTTTGAAAGCTAGTTTAAACTTTAAAAATCTGAAAATAAGAAAAACACATATAACAATCGCAAAAAGGTTTGTCCTATCATGTTTGTGCCAAATATAAACAAGATTGGTAAAATCCTGTACGAGCAATGCACTTGAGTGCATTACTTTTTGAATGCCCCTTGTAGATCCTCATTTTAAATTTTTTTTAAAATGGTGTTTTAGGCTCAGCTCGGGTATTTGAATTGTTCATTTTCCTTATCCGATTACTCGATTATTCGAACTAACTAGTCCACCGATTAATTGACTAGTAAAATATTCGATAGCTGCAGCCCTAATATATATGTATATAATATATAGGCTACCGTTCGAAAGTTTGGGATCGACGCGACTCCTAACTTTTGAACAGTGGTGTATCATTTTGGATTTTTCATTATGTACACTGGCAAAGTTTGGGGTCACTTAGACCCTAAACTTTTAAACAGTGTAGTGTATGTATATTTTCTTAAAAGGATAAAAACAGAAAATATTGTGTTTATTTATTTATTTTTGTTTGTTTTTTTGTATAAAAGGGGGAAAGCAATAAATCAACCTTTTTCATTTATTCGGATTTTTAAGTTAAAAAAAATTAAATATTCTGTTTTAAATTTAAAAAACAAACAAAAAAGGTAAATAAGTCGTTTTTGTCTTTCATTGAGGAGTAAAGAATTTTATAATGGTGAGAAACAGTCAAAGCAGGTAGTTTACTTTTGTGGTTTACACAAAATGTTGTGCTGGGCTATATCTGGCCCCCGGGCCGCAGGGTTGACCCCTGTGCACTAAACTTTTTTTTTTTTAAATAAACAGAGGCTGATATGCTTTGAGGATGAGCGGCGTGGGAGAAAACTCGTCCGACCCTGCCAGGGCAGAGTCGCGGAAACGTAAAGAATGTTCTGCTGAACTTCTTGGGCCCAGGTAAGGCTGACCATGCTTTCTATGCAGCGTGGCATCTTTAAGAAACATTTTCGGGACACGCACGATTGAAATTTTCCCATTCTCCGCAGTCCGAAGCGGAGCAACGAGAAACGCAACCGCGAGCACGAGAACAAGTACATCGAGGAGCTCGCCGAGCTGATCTTCGCCAACTTCAACGACATCGACAACTTCAATGTTAAGCCCGACAAATGTGCCATCCTAAAGGAGACTGTGAAGCAAATCAGGCAAATCAAGGAGCAAGGTTTGCAAACACCTGTTCTGTACTGAAAGCCACCATTTTGAGGGATGAAATTCATGAAAGGGAACCTGGTAGTGTAGTGTTTGTACTTGAAAATAGGCGTCCAGTCGAAGACCAGAACTCACCAAGACAGAGACTTAATACTGGATTTCTTTTATGTTGTCAAGGTTGCAGTTGTTTACAAGCATGGCGGAATGTGAGTTACACAAAAATTGTTTTTTTTTTTTTTTTAAACTGCGTTTTCCCTCAAAATCACATAAAAGAATTACTTGTCTTGGCATAAAATCCTGAATCGGCCTTAGTAAAGACGTTTGGGAGTTCAGACTGGGACAAGAATAAGACCCACAAAATGTTGTCTCAAAGCCAGTGTGGAGTCAAAGACCAGTCTTGGCAACCTTAGTAGGAAAAATAGCAGATCAGTCCTAGTCTTGACAGAAAATCCTGAGTTCAGGCAGTCCAAGCACAAGACAAGACCCTCAAAATTCGGTCTCGAGACCAATTTCTTTACTAAGACTGTTCTTAGTAAGTTACAACACTTGTGGAAGTTTAGCAGATTGTCGAGGTCTTCAAAGTCAGCTTTGTTGTCAATTTGTGATTTTCTTCATATGCACAAGTCATACAAGGAAAAAGAAATTGTGTTTCTATCGTTTTCAAGAACACAGACATGGAGACAGACAGAAAATCCAGAGTTCTGTCAGTCCATAATCAAGACAAGACTTTTTGGGAGTCGACAACTAGGACTCTCAAAATGTGGTCTTGAGACAGTCTCCCGAATAAGATCAGTCCAGAGGGTTAACTAGTCGAAGAAGAGCAGATCAGTGCTGTTTTTGACAGAAAAGCATGAGTAATCAGTCCAAGATCTAGACAACACCAAGACATATGGTAGTTGAGACGATACCGTGCCCTTCAAAATGTGTTCTTTAGACCGATCTTGGTCTCGAAAGTAGTCCTGAGAGCACAGCCCGTTTCCTGACACCCTTTTTCCTAATGGAAATGGCATTATCCATTTAAAAAAGTTAAAAGATGTATTTTTGGGGAGTGAATCCAAAAGAAAAATAACCTCAAAGTCCATAAAAATGGACCAGTATCTCCAAACGACATGGAATTAGGAGGATACTACACGTTATATATGAGTCTGGAGGACTCATACATGTGTATGAACAGGAAGTTGGCCATTACAGTTTAAAGCAGCCTCATGTAACGTGCAAAATCCAGAGGACCCTTGTTGGCGTTCCCTTAACCGTTCCTAGCCAAAACATCAGGCGCATCAATCAGCGGTGCTGAATTATTGCCCAGATGCTCATTGCAGCTCATTTTGATTTTTTCATTTGAAGCATTTTAAAGAGTTCTGTTATTCCAACATTTGTATTTAATCAGCCATAAAATTGCCTTTCCTATTAAATAATCAAACCTAATTGAAAGCAATGTAGAGCTTAATTTAGTTTGAACTGGGAGGGGTGTAACTGAATGAACATGTTTTAGTTCCATTGACGTTTGGCTTAGCAATCCATTTGGACTCTTCACAGAGGATCAAGAAGATACACCATCAGTGACAGGCAGTAAATTGAACTTGCGGGAAGGCTAAGTTAGTTTTACTTAGCTAGCTTGCGCAACGCTGCACAGACCCTCACATTCATCTCTCGTGCCTTAATGATGTTTGCATCAGCGGGACCTCTCCAGCTCAAGCGGGGGGCCGTACGGCGGCACAGCTGCACCCCCCGGGCCAGGCTACATGGAGCCATCGCTCAATGTCAGCACCACCCCCTCACAAGAAGAAGCGCGCCTCAGACGCAGTGAGGAACCGGCGAAAAAGTCTTCCCTCTCGGGAGGGATAAACATAATGGGTAAACAAGCCAGCGAGTGTACGCCGGCGCGGTCGTATCTCGGCCAGTGAAGGCGGCGAGTGTTGGAATCGACAAGCGACGGTAGTGTGAAGAAAGCTGTAAAAAGGCTGCACTCCTTGGGGCCTCGGAAAAAGATAGCTTATTGTTGTTTAAGACGGAAAAAAAACATGGCGATGGGGAACAACAACACTTTTGATTATGTCACTAGTAACAAAGAAATGGGAGATTATCAGTGTTCAAGCTGAAAATTTTTGATGGTAGGATAAGTCAACGTCTAGTAACCAAGCGAAACATTTTTTTTTCCTAACAATTATAATTGTCGAATTTCAAATAATAAACATTTATAGCACTTCATAATTTTTGGACTTTATTCTATTCACAGCTTCTTGCAACATACAACAGGATGTAAAATTGAGTGATTTTACATGTTTTACAACTTCTTTATTTACATGCTACGATTTGTTTGTTTACGACTATGAATTTTTTTTTGGATCTATTTTTTTAATTGTGCGACTTTATTCACACCAAATGTTTGACTTTGCTGACACCATTTTATTGTTTACTAGAGTTGTCCGATAATAACTTTTTAACCAATATGCCGATATTGTCCAACTACAAAAATCCGATACCAATATCAAACCGGTATACAGTGGTACTGCTTCATACGAAGTTAATTCGTTCCAAGACCTTGTTTGTAAGTCGAAATGATCGTATGTCGAGCAGGATTTTCCCATAAGAATACATTATAATTCCATTAATTCGTTCCATAGCCCGAAAACCTACGCTGATTTCTTAATAAATACTTCTGGTACGATTGCAATTAGCAATTACACAGAGCAAAACAAATAAATTATAAATAAAAATCATAATAATGAATATAATGTAACGAATCAGGTTCTAATGTGGCGGATATGTTTTGCGAGGAGTATCTGAAGGCACCGCGATAGAGGTTTTACTTTCACTTTTCATGTTCTGTTGGCGTCAGCTGCGGCGTGTTGTGTTGCGCAAGTTCTGAAATAATGATTCAAAACATGACGAAGCTGGCGATTTCTTTGGCAATGTGACAATAATGATAATTGTTACCTTAACGCAGCACTTCTCAAATAGTGGGCCGCAGAGCCATGCCGTATGAGAACAAAGTGTACTTGCACACCCACCCAGTAGGTGGCAGTGGAGTTCTTATTTTCACAGTGTGCGCAGTATTTTTGAACAGAATAAGAGCACACAGAAAAGAATACAGTAGGATACGAGGAAAGACCAGTCTGTTTACTGTGCGTACAAATGTTTGCAGCCAACAGCTGCAAAGCGGAAAGTCACTTAAAGACATTGGATCCCGATCACATTGATAACCTGCTTGACTGTTTTTCAGCAAAAACGTGCCGAGTATTGCCAGCAGTCGTCCCTCTTTGTCAATGTTACAGCAGTAAACCAGCCTTCACCGTTGGCATGCTCAGTGCAAAATAACCGCACACCATAGCAAAGGAGCTGATACTGCCTGCAGCAATAATAAAAACTGTCCCTCTGTCCAATGACACTGCCATTTAATTTTAATTCATTATTATTGATTTGACTAAGTTTTATTTTTCAGTTATCAAATGGTCAAAAAAGGAAACTCTTAGAATGTATTTTTACAGTTTGGATGTGACTTTTTTTATTCAGGCAAATTGATGCGCCTTAACTCTTTTCTGTTACAGACAAAACAATGTTAATAAAGTTCTACTTTATTCTAAGTTGATTTATATCACTTTTTTCCCTTTAATATAAATTACAATGTTTTGCTGAGGTGTAATGATAATAATTTTAGAGACAAATGGTACTATTTACAGTGGCGGCAGAGAGTTAGGGGGGGCGAAACGTTTACGAAAGAAAATAATTGAGAAGCACTGCCTTGACTTATAAAGACTGGCGAACGGAGGTCATAGGAGGACCGTCGAGATCTTAGACATTCTACGGCCATATTATTGAGCCAGTTTACGGACACTCACAACACGCTCATATTTTTCTATGATTTCCATCTTCATTTCAATGGCAAGTGTCACTTTTTTTTTCTCCACCTGCACTAACATTCTTGTACCCCATGTTGATTTCTCTCACAAGAAAAATCCGCTGTGCGTCCATCATGCGGGAAAACAAAGAAACTGCGGCGCTGTCATAAATAGTCTTTATTTCGAACATGTCGTCGGCTGTAGAAACAAATGATGAGTCACATTTTACGTGGGATGTCGAAAAGATCGTGTGTCGAAGCGATCGTATTTCGAGGTACCACTGTACACAGTTGTGGATATTATTACAATACATTGTACTGTGATGGTGCACTGGATGCTGTAGTAATGATAAATGTAACAACTTCAAGGTATTCCGAATAAATATTCTGTGAAAAATCAGAGAACAAGTTCAACTGAATTATGAAAAAAGTGCCTATATTGCACCACTGTATTCATTGTTGAAATCAATTGACCGATATTTTCGGCTACCCGACAATATAGGACAACTCTTTTTACGTTACTTGATGTCGCATTACTTTGTCTTACTACTTTGCATTGCTTTACTGTTTACATCAACCCTAAAAAACCCGAACAAACATATAAAATGACAATTTACCTCATACAGAATTTAATCCCTCAAAAATTTGTAAGCGTTGTTCCCCATGTGTTTACAGAAAAAGCGGCCGCCGCCAATGAAGAGGAGGTACAAAAGGCCGATGTGTCGTCCACGGGCCAAAGCGTGATTGACAAAGATGCCTTGGGACCCATGATGCTCGAGGTAGGTAGCTACAATGTACACTATACTCTGTATTTTGCGTATTTTCAAAGGATACATTGGTGCAGGAAAATTTATCAGTATGGTGGCTGTTTAGTGTAAAAATAAACTGCATGTGTAACATCGAACATAATGGACAAAGCCTCACTGTAAACCGACTATAATTGAATTCCTTATTACTGTACATTCAAAGGTTTTCCTCCAAGGTGCATTAAATATATTCAGAGTGCCCCCAGATTGACTTTAAATCAACCGGCGGTGGCGTTGCAATGAGCCCCCCATTGTCCAACAGAGTAGCACTGAAGTGCGTAGGTATTAACAGCAAAGAAAGCAACAAGCCCGCTCCGGTGAATCACTCCATTGCACCAAGCTCTCTCTTCGTTTCACTTTTCTCTCACGTCGGCCTTTAGATATGTCCCGTTGCAGGTTATTTATAGCTCTCTTGGTCCGGCGTCACCGAATCGACACACTGACTCGTGGTGGCTAAATATAGATTGTGTTCATTTAGAAGGATGCGATGGAAGAAGGGTATGGGTGAGAAATACATGCATGCCTGCTGTGGTGCCTGACATACAATATACTAGTCCTTCTAAAAAAAAATTTGCATATTGTGATAAAGTTCATTATTTTCTGTAATGTACTGATCAACATTACACTTTCATATAGTTTAGATTCATTACACACAACTGAAGTAGTTGAAGCCTTTTATTGTTTTAATATTGATGATTTTGGCAAAAAAAAAAAAAAAATCAAGAAAAACCAAAAAATTAGCATATCATGAAAAGGTACTCTAAATAAGCTACTAACCTAATCATCTGAATCAACGAATTAACTCAAAACCCCTGCGAAAGATTCCTGAGGCTTTTAAAAACTCCCAGCCTGGTTCATTACTCAAAACCGCAATCATGGGCAAGACTGCCGACCTGACTGCTGTCCAGAAGGCGATCATTGACACCCTCAAGCAAAAGGCTAAGACACAGAAAGAAATTTCTGAGCGAATAGGCTGTGTAGGCTGTTCCCAGAGTGCTGTATGAAGGCACCTCAGTGGGAAGTCTGTGGGAAGGAAAAAGTGGCAGGAAACGCTGCACAATCAGAAGAGGACCGCACACTAGAAAGATTGTGGAGAAGGACCGATTCCAGACCTTGGGGGACCTGCAGAAACAGTGGACTGAGTCTGGAGTAGAAACATCCAGAGCCACTGTGCACAGGCGTGTGCTGGAAATGGCAGAAGCGCCTGGCCTGGGCTACAGAGAAACGGCACTGGACTGTTGCTCAGCGGTCCAAAGTACTTTTTTCAGATGAAAGCAAATTTTGCATGTCATTCGGAAATCAAGGTGCCAGAGTTTGGAGGAAGACTGGGGAGAAGGAAATGCCAAAAAGTCCAGTGCCAAGTACCCACAGTCAGTGATGGTCTGGGGTGCCATGTCAGCTGCTGGTGTTGGTCTGCTGTGTTATATCAAGGGAGGAGTCAATGCAGCTAGCTATCAGGAGATTTTGGAGCACTTCATGCACTACACTGCATACTGCATACACTGACCATGGCATTACTGTGCTCAATTGGCCTGCCAACTCTCCTGACCTGAACCCCATAGAGAATCTGTGGGATATTGTGAAGAGGAAGTTGAGAGACACCAGACCCAACACTGTGGATGAGCTTAAGGCCGCTATCGAAGCATCCTAGGCCTCCATAACAGCTCAGGAGTGCCACAGGCTGATTGCCTCCATGCCACACCGCACTGAAGCAGTCATTTCTGCAAAAGGATCCCCGACCAAGTATTGAGTGCGTAGCTGATATAATGAATTGAAGGTTTCCTTTTTTTTGTATTAAAAAACACCTTTTTTGTATTGGTCGGATAAAATATGCTAATTTTTTGAGATAGGGATTTTTGTTTTTTCTTGACTTTTTTGCCAAAATCATCAATATTAAAACAATAAAAGGCTTGAACTACTTCAGTTGTGTGTAATGAATCTAATATATATGAAAGTCTAATGTTTATGAGTACATTACAGAAAATAATGAACTTTATCACAATATGCAAATTTTTGGAGAAGGACTAGTATATTGCACTATGAATAAAATGGTAATATTACCAGGAAAAAAGTTGTAGAATGAGGGAAAATAATATGACAGAAAGCATTAGCATAGGGAAACACATAGACTTCACTATTAGTTGACGGGAGACCGGGCACGGGGCTGCTCCGTAGGGGGCCTATTTTAAAAAACTTAAAATTCAAATATGTTCAAAACCAAAGCCGCTAGCGAACTAAAGCCAAAACAGTCACCTCCCTTCGGCATATATGAGTGTCCATGAGCAGCGTCATCAAAAAATTTAAAGTTGTTCCCTAATAAAATCTCGATTAATTATTTGTTATATAAGTAGGTATAACAAAACTTAAAATGGCTATAAAATTCTCAGATTTTACGCTAGATGCACAAACATCACCAGATGTAGAGATAATCACCTATATTTTCAGGATCAAAAGCTAAATCTAAATTTAAGAAGTTTTCGTCCGAAATGGCAACTAAATATTTTTTGGGTGCAATTTTGACATAAAATTTCAACAGCTAATAAATCACTGAATACAAAAGCATGCAGAATCATCTTAATTTTACTCAACAACTGCAAATTTTGCAATTTTCTATATACAAATACAACTTCATTAGGTTGAATTCAAATGTCACTATTGCCTCAGCACGTCTTGCCGGCTATCTGGCCCTCGTCATTTTTAGATTGAATGTTACATAAAATAAAACTCGTATAAGCCGATTTTTTTTTTTTTTATATGGACCCAGAAATATCAAAATAACTAGTCTTTTGCCAAAAAACAGGCAGTTGCGATTATTTGAATGTAAAGTTTGCTATTCTGTATGGATACAAAATCCAACATGGCGGCCATCACAAAACAGAGCTTTCTAAGTTGAAAATTCTTGTAAGTAAATACGTAAATCATGGAATTTCTATAGATATGAACGTAAAACAGTCTAGATAAGGGGTCAGCAACCTGCGGCTCCGGAGCCACATACGGCTCTTTTAGCCCTCTGATGCGGCTCAGTTTTATATTAAATAAATGAATATTTGATATTATCTTCCCTTTAGTAGGTAGATAAAGTTAAGCTCACTGTTTTCTGTGTTTGTTAACAGAACACTCACGCAGTTCATGCCATTCACAGGCAAAAAGACTTGTAAGTACGCCTTCCAAGTGGCAACCGTGACTTTACATAGTTGGTGAATTAATAACCTGCGAGAGTGTTCTGTGAATAAAAATGTGTAAAGAGTGAGCACTTATTCTGCTTACTAAAAGGAGGCAAATCCGCTTTGTTAAGTGAAATATGGACCAAAGAGAATATATAAATATATAAACGTATTAGAGGTGGAAATTCTTAGTACCTCATGATATGGTACGATTTGAGATACAAGGCTCACGATAACGATACGATGATTATCGATACTTTGGTCAGAAAATCATTCTACAAAACTACTATTAAACAGAAAAACAAGCTATTTTCATTCTTCTACTGTGAATTGGAAAGAGTTTATCACTAGTAGATGTCCAATCCATTCGAGCTGGTAGGGTGGCAGCGAACGAACATTTGTTCATTCACTACCACCCTCCCAATTGAAACAAATTGGACCTCTATGGTGGTCATTGGCAACCAATGAGTTTAGTTTGGGCGCATTTCAGGCCATTAGCTGTTCATTTTTGGTGACTTCATTTCGATTTTGGGGCATTTGTGGGTCACTTGCTCTTGATTTTGGGGCATTTATGGCTCACTTTCGGTTTATTTTGGGTTACAGAACAGGATGTGACGCAAGAATCTCCCCAAATGAATAGGCAATGACTAAAACTCAACAGAAAGTGACCTGTAAATGCCCTAAAATGAACAAAAAGTGACCTGTAAGCGCCCCAATGATACATCGATTCTGGGCAGGAGCATATCGATAACCGTTTGAGGTACAAAGTATCACGATATATCACCATTTCGATATTTTGTCACACTCCTAACACGTATATATACTATATGTATATACAATCAAGCTGACGCAATCATTTCAAGTGTAAATATTTGCGTGCGGCTTCCAGTGTTATCTTTTCTGTAGAATGGTTGAAATGGCTCTTTGAGTGTTACAGGTTGCCGACCCTTGGTCTAGATTCTTGGTTAAAAGCAAAACACCAGGCAGTTATCATTCATTTTATGTAAATATTGCAAGCTAAAGTTAAGCAATTTTTTTCCATTCATTTAATTTGTTTCACAACGTTTCAAAGTGCATGAATGGTGCTATTTTATATGATAATTGCCTTGAACCCTCGACCAAATCACTCTTGAGACACTCCTGCCTGCTTGTATGCACTAAAACGTTCGTCCCGTTTCTACCTAAATCCGGCATTAGTACGCAGCGTGTGTTTGAGTTTATCACAGTGAAACCTGTCGAGACGGTCGGTCTGCCTGCCTGCCCCCCCCCCCCCACCCCACCCCCCCAGTGGAAGCCGTGGCGTAATGTCTGTAGGAGCTGTCTTGTCAACTGATAATGAAGTCTATGGGAAACACATCAACAATGTTCCTACTGTTCTAACGGCTTTAACTCATTGACTGCGCTAGACGTCCAGTTCGCTTTCACTGGCGCACCATCAATGGCACTGAAAAATGAGCACCAGAATGGGATATCTACCGATGCCAATGGCAGCCAATGAGTTTATGTTCTTTCACAAATTAAGTACTGTAACTTTATGAAACACTGAACTATGGCTGCAGCTATTGAATATTTTAGTAGTCGATTAATCGATGGACTAGTTAGTTCAAATAATCGAGTAATCGGATAAGGAACATGAAAAATGAAGATACCTGAGCTGAGCCTCAAACGGTATACATTTTTTTTAAATAGCTTAAATGCTATAACATGCTAAAGTTTTTTTTCACAATGCTTTTAACAAATGTTCAGACAGATATTCCCTAAAAAAAACGGCTAAATATACCTATAAACTAAATTATGAATGCATTAAAAAACATAAACTCAAACAAAAACGTAGCTTACATTGGTTTTAACAGGAAGAAGTTTGATTCAGCCATGTGAAAAGAGGCAGACCAGAAGGCAGTGAATCCACCCTAGTCAATAAAATGAAATGCAAACACTTTCAAAATAAACCATTACCACGCCACTTTAATTAAACGAATACTCGAAGCAGCAAAATTTAATTCTAATATTTTTTTCTAATCGAATACTCGAGTTATCGATTAATCGTTGCAGCACTTCACTGAACCTAACAACTGTTAGGTCTCCCCTAGCATGTGGCCTCTTGTGTACAACAGTCCTCCCAGTCCAAATGTATTGGACATCTAGCGCCGTCAATAGCACTGAAAGATTAGCATGAGAATTGGATTGTGGATTTTGGATTGGATTGGATTGTGAAATAAAAAACCTTTTGCCAATGAGTTTATTTCACAATGTAACTAACCTTAGAGACTTCATAATGAAATTGACGGGGCGCGGGGCTGATAAATAGGGGGCCTGCATTGGTGGCGAGGCCTTCAAAGCTGACCGAATGAAATCCCAGACAAAGAGCTTTTTTTTTTTTGGTTGAAAATTCTAAATAATAATAATAATAAATGCTTAAATCCCTGAATTCTTTATAGATATGGACGTAAAACAGTCTCGATTCTTGGTTGAAAGCAAAAGAAACCGTGTAGGTAGCTTGCCTGGCTCTGCCAGACTATTCTCCCTGTATTTTTCAAACACTGAGAGTATAGTCTGGGAACCAGCCCATTAACGGCCTCTCGAGCAGGTACAAAATCAATCAACAAATCAGATTCGTTTATTTGCGTGACGTGTTCTTAACGAGCAACGTCACTCTTGCGCGTCTAAAGTCGTCTCCACAACAACACAGATGGTGAACGGCAGAGCCGAGAATGTTCCAATCCACGGTAAAATCTGTTTTAAATTACCAAAACACATCGACACGAGTCATTGACAACAGTCTGTCTCGCGCTAGCCATGTTGAATAAACTCCGCTCTCTTCGTATGTTTACTTCCGCGCGCAAGTCCCTCGTCCTTCCCTTGTCATTTTACTAACGTCACATCTGCCCGTCGCTGATTGGTCCACTCCGCTGTCTGTTTGCTGTGGCTTGCTCCGCCCTGGAAATTGTAACGCGTGAATGGTGGCCAGACTCAATAGCTGGAACAGCGGTGAGTCTGGTGTACCAGGCTACTAGGTAGCATTTATTTTACGTAAATATGTCGAATGCGGCTCGTCTTTAAATTCACTGTGGCGCTGCCTTACCACAACAAAGAGCTTTTTCCGTTCAAATTCTTGTGAATAAATGCTTAAATCGCTGAATTCTTTATAGGTATGGATGTAAAACAGTCTCGAGTCTTGGTTAAAAGCAAAAAACGTGCAGGTCGCATTTATTTTACGTAAATATTGCGAACGATGATGCCAATGCCTTAGCGGCTAATTCCTCCATTTTTTTCACGTTTCAAAATGCATGCATGGTACGAAAAATATAATAATTACCTTGAATCCTAGAACAAATCACTCCTGAGACAATCCTTCCTCTTCATATGTGGTAAAGCTTTCGTACTTTTTGAACCGAAAACCACCGTTAGTTCGCTGCGTGCGTGTGTTTGTGAATAATTCCTCTTGATGTGGGCTGCTCCCTGCTTTGTTGGAGTTGCACAGTGCATGGCCGAGCTGACCCATCAATAATGATGATGTCTATGCTGTAACTTTGTGAAACATTGAAAATAACTTTTAGGTTTCCCTAGCCTGAGGCCTGTTGCGCACAAAAGTCCTCCTAGTCCAAATGACTTGGACGTCTTCTCTGTCAAAGGCACTGAAACATTTAATTCCCAGTTAAAATAGATTTGTTGAACTTTTTGCGCAATTCTTCTTTTTTCTCACGGGACTACAACTGTTACGAATTTTCATTAAAACTCGCAAGTATTCCTCTCGTAATTTTCTAACTCTTTTGAAACCAGAGCACCGTACATTAGCATATTGGCCCAGCGGCGTTGCGCAAGAGCTGTCTGGAAGGAGACTGGCTCCCTTTCTACGTGCCCTACTTGTCCGGCGCGTGGCCTTTCTTCACACGGAATGCACTTATCACGCTGCGATAGACGAATTTACCCGCGTATCTATATTCAGCGACACCCGTAGACATTTTTCTACATCAAAAACGTACGGACATCCGTGCAAAAACAATTAGTCTAATGGTGATTATCATCATCGCAGAGGTGGAATAGAAAACACCTTCCCAGATTAACAACCACCAGATTTTTTTTTTTCTCTCTCCAAAGGGCTGCGGGTGATTTGATGGCCTAATTGCCACCATCTTGTGCGTAATGGTTGACCTCAGGGCTTTATTCTTTCAATTAAGCGCTCCTGTATCTCCTCTTCTCCCTTCTCTTTTTCTCTCATGCTTTTAGCCCGGAAGAGTGACGAATGGGCAGATGGACGTGGGGCTATTGCGCAATTCAGTGGCCGTTTTGGTACAGCTTGTGCTTTGTCAATATGGCGGGTGATTACCGAACAAGCACAGATAACTGCTCGCAAAGTGTGGAAGAAAGGACAATCGATCTGACAGTTTAAGGAGGAATTAATTGGCAGGTTTTTAGATTGGAAAAAAAGTCATTCAAGTACCAGGGTTTATGCGGGTTATTAAAAATCATTAAAAGACATTAAATGGATTTTGTCAAAAGGTAAGGTAATACCCATTTATGGGCTGCTAGTACTGATTAGGGCTGCAATTAACGATTATTTTCATAATCGATTAACTGGATGATTAATTGGATAAATGTCATTTTCAAATTACCGTCACAATTTACCTTGAAGTTGTTTAGGCATGTTGTAAGTAGCAATGAATATTTCCCTAAAAAATATTTTATTACAGCTTTCTGACTTCTTTGTAGTTTACAAATATCGATAATCAAATTCGTTGGTAACTAATATATTAATCGATTAGTTGTTGCAGCCTTATGCAGAAGCTAGTTGAGACAGTAAGATGTCCGAAAATTGGCAAAAATGTGAATTGTTGTTTTCCAAAGTAAAAGCTGATTTTTGTTCATGTTCTACTTTGACTTAACAAAAATATAATGAAGAAATCTGATATTGATAACTGAGAAGTTATACGTATGTTATACTTACAAAAATTTAGAAAAGTTTAAGGAGAAGAAGGTCCTAAACGATTAATCGGTTTTCAAAATAGTTGTCGATTAATCGATTAATTGTTGCACCTATAGTAGGGATGTCCCGACTCCCGATCACATATTTTTGCACCCAAGTCCAAGTCACCTGATTGAGAGAATCTCCCGATAGAGTTCTGATTCGATCCGGGGGGAAAAGCATTTTTTAAATTTATTTTTTATTTAAACAAAAGTTCCAAACCTGTTACAGCGCTGTACTGTATATAGTACTTCCTCTTCCACTTTTTTTGAGAGTGTTGCCAAGGATAAACGTATATATTTTTGTTTTTTCTGGCAGTGCCATTGTGTTTCTGGATTATTTTGTTACATATTAGCCCTTAAAAAATCCGAACATATATATAGTGGAAAACACTCAGGTGACTTAAGTTCCGCTCTGAGAACCCAATTTGGCCAAATTTCAAAATTGTCCAATATGCATGTGTGACACATCATTGGAAAGCTTAAAATCTCAATTTTCTGGTCTGGGGGAAGAAAATTTTTGAACAGGAGGGCATTTAAAAAAAAAAAAAAAAAACTATCTGGAGGTGAGAGCACACGAGAGCAGAATTACAGACGCCATGACTTTAACGAGATATTATCGCGTACTGGCCTTGTTTCGATCCAAAAACTACATGTAGCGTATATCATCGAGTGTCAAGACACAGCTGTGAATGGCCACAACTGGATTTTGGGGGGATTTTATGGGTGAAACATGGTAATATAACAAGGGTCGCGATACAGAAATCGCAGACATCAAGGAGTGGTCGATATTTTCTTTTTAATATTTTTACCCTTTTAAATGGATTTTTTCAATTTTTTTGTTTGTTTGGATCGATTATTTGTCATCTAACATATCAGAGAAAATGTGACGGTAGCAAAAAAAAAATACAATTAAGCGATAGTTATGAGGTAGCTATCCGTGGCATTTTTACAGACGCCATTATTTCATTGTGACATAATTTGTTTAAAAGTTTAAAATATGTGAGTGAATAATTTTTTTCTGTCGTTTTTTTTTTTTTTTTTTTAAACAAAATATGAGACATCAATTAATGATTCTAAGTTAAAAACGACATTTTGAATAATAAATATTCCTTTGTTTTATGGCTGGGTTGAAACAAAAGCGGCTGCGCCGACATCTGTAAACGGGGGTTTTCAGGATAAAACAGACAAATTAAATATAGTTCGGGGGCTTCATGCGCCATGAATCTGCTATGGCAGCATGTAGACATATTGTTCTATCAAACACAACAGTTGTTTTGGCTTAATATACAGCAGTTTCTTTTAAAGAGGAGTGCAAGAGCAGAAACTGCTTTTTCAGTCTTGTCTGTGTTTTTTGCCATTTTTTTAATGAAAAAACTCGATCCCTTTTACCCGATTTCGATCCTCTGAAAAATGGCCCGACCGTCCCGATTTCCGATCACGTAATCGGAACGGGGACATCCTTAGCTGCTAGTGTTCCTCTCCTAGCTTTCCTTCATGCATGCATGGCCTTCCTGAGCCTTGTGTTCTCACTGAACCAGAGTTGCATCCAGCTGTTTGTTGCGTATTAGTTGCATTTGTATTTTCAACAATTAAAAATAGTCACGGCGGTAGAGTGGTTAGCATGTTTAAGAGGAGTTTAAGAGGACGCTCGCCATTAGCATTAGCCTAATGCTAACGCGAACTTGAATGCTATTCTAACGCTACGAGTTACATTTAGTGTGTGATCGTCACTCAGCACTGACCTTTAAAAGCCAAAGCAACATTGCATATTCTCTCTGGCCAAGATAAGAAAGCAAATCTTACCGTGTGTGCAAGCCTAGAGACTGGAGAGGATACACTGGTAAGTCGGGGCGCAGCACGTCACATGAGTGACACAACCATACACTGCTATGATGTAGGCTAACTACAATTAAAATGTAGCACATTGTGAACATGTGATGAAAACTATTGCGGATTTTTGTCTCGTTCTGGTATCGTCAGACGAAAATTGGTATTAGTCTCGTTAAGTTTTAGACTCCCAAAACACATTTTAAGCTCGTTACCGTCTCGTCATCATCATGAAAAAATGTTATTTGACAAAATATTTCCGTTGTAATCATTGACTAAACAACACTGAGTGCATCTTATGTTTTCTTTTTTTCAGTCTGGCGGCCTATAGATATCCGAAAATCTGTTGATATGTTACTTTAACAGTGACTAAATATGTGAATAAAATCATAACTTTCCCAGAAATCAGAATTACACTAATAAAGTTGGCTTTTTTTTTTTTTTTTTTTTTGTAAAAAAAGTCATCATTTTACATGAAAAACAAGTGCTTGTCGTGCATCTGCTCCTGTTTTGGTTTGCAACTAAAATTCAAACTGGTTCAGAGGTCATGTGCTTTTATCATAAGGGTGCTAACCTTTTTGTTTCCTCATCGGAAAAGAAATTGGAAAATATGGTTCTGGCAGCAAAACATTTGAATTTATCCAACGCAGGCCCTTGACGGCTTCTTCTTCGTGGTGAACATGGAAGGCAACATCGTCTTCGTGTCTGAGAACGTGACTCAGTACCTGCACTACAACCAGGAGGAGCTGATGAACACCAGCGTCTACAGCGTGCTCCACGTCGGAGACCACGCCGAGTTCATCAAGAACCTGCTGCCCAAATCCCTCGGTGAGACCGACACGCAGACACCTGTATACAATTAGAGAAACTGCATTTAACAGAGTGATGGTTTCACTTTAGAGCAGTATTGCATGCTTTAGGTGAGTTCCACTTTTCCTATTAGGTCGGCGCATATAATCTATACGGTCTTTTTTTTTTTTTTTCCTCTTCCGGATGTCGTGAGTCCCCCTAGCACTCTTCTATCAACCACCCTTGGTAGCTAATTAACTTCATTTTTCAGGTTCTCTCCCCTGTCAGCTTCTTCTCATTCTTCGTGTCTCATTTTGTGCCTGTTTTGCACGTCAAGGGTGTTACAGCATTTTTCTATTTTTAATTCGAATTTCTAATTCTCTGAAAAAATATGACTTCAAGTTGCGTACGTAAAACATCATACAACATATTACGAGAACAAAAACTGGTCAGAATTTCACAGCAATTAAAGCAACACGAGTTGAATGACACCTATTTTATGTCTTGAGGGGTTCTGTTTAAGCAAGTGGTGGTATGAGATTCTGACGGCATGATAATCTTAAGCCAAAATATCATGGTTACACTGTATGATGGTATTGCAATTACAGCTCTAAAATGTGTCACTTTGAGATATCTGGGTTAACAAGAACTTTTCCAATCGACAGGATTTTTTTCCCCAAAACATTGGCCAATTTAAATGTGAAATCATATTGGACATACTGCCTCCTCTGCATTCACCCTCCACAAACATGTTTGTTTTACATGTCAGTTGGCCCTCCTCTAAGTTGCGGCCGTCTTTTCTGTAGCCGAAGCATTCCCATACCAGCGATTTTGTTTTCTTCGATTGTGGGGGGGCGGGGGGGGGGGGGGGTTCAATATTCGCACCTCCTACAGCTATCGTGTAGCACAGTTGACTCACTGACACTGAGCAACAACCGAGAGAGATTTCTCCATGCATTTTTGGGACCTAAAAAATAGCTAACACCCTGAGGGGTGGTATGACGGAAAATTTTAGCATTTTTGAAAACTTATTGTTTTCATACCATGGTATACCTTGAAACCAGTAATCAGCACATGGCTAGTTCTGTATTGCTTTCACCAACACTAACTTTGAGGAGTGTGGCAGGAAAAAAAACTACACTAAATTAAATTACTGTTCCTTTTCCCTATTTGTTATAAAAAGAAACTTTTGCGCAAATCCTGCAAAGAGGGCAGCGCAACAAAACAGACAAAAAGTTTTGTCCGAGGAGGGGAAAAAAGGCGACCAGTAGGCCTGCCACGATATATTGTCTCATAAATTATTGCGGCTATGCGATATTATCTTTTTTTTTTTTTTTTTACCAATTCAACCACGAATCTAGGGACAATACTTCCTGGTAAATTACCCAATTAAATGTAATAAATTGTTATTCTTAAATAAAAACTATATATCAAAAAAATACATATAAAAAAAAAATACATGAGTCAACATACAAGTCATTTGAAAGCTAAGTGCACAATATGAAGTAGGTGAGAAACCCTGCGCAATTTTTGTTCTTTGCCAATTAAAGCCCATCAAAAGTGTTTATTTGATCCAAAAGGACTGTCATAAAGCGCGCCAAAAATCTTTATTTACATGTTGAACAAGACGTGCTTTTACTTTGAAATGTTCACCATATGTACGTCCGCTAAAGGGCTAACCGTAAGCTTTACACTCAGTTTTTGTTTTTGTTTTTGTTTTTTTTTAAAGTGCACTTGTCTTGAATTTTTGTCATGCATGTGGTGTCAGTAATAGATTTTTTCCTTTTCGCATCGTTTCCAACTGCTGTAAACCAGCGAGTTTTCATGTTTGAAGTATCACTTAACCGCAAGTTTGTGTTTTGGAGAAGACTGTCAATGTTTTATAGCAGGCTAAAGTGGTTAGTACATTGTCTTTTTTCCATTAGCCTCAATGTAGCAATGCTAACATTTTACAATGTTTAATACATGTGTCTATCTGTCCTTATTTTGTATGTCTGAACGTGAATTCTATGGTGTGTCTATGACCAATAAACGTCTGTGGAAGGAACTGATAAGAACTCCTATGCAATCAGCGCGCACGCACGTGGCGATAAATCGCAACCGAGAAAATTAGCGACCTCATTTTTATTTACCGTGCGATAAATGTACTTATTGCATATCGTGACAGGCTTAGCTACCAGGATAAAAAGATACTTAAGAATAAAACATTGGCCTGGCTTTCACTTGTCGGCGTGACAACTCCCCCCAACCGAACTCGTCAGCTCTGACGAGTCAGGTGGGGTGGGCGGTTAGCCACACTAAGCCACATGGTTTCGAACCGTCCTATGCTATTGTTTGGCCACAACTGGATTCATTAGCTTATTACTATTCATCATTCACATAGCCGCTGGAAACGGAAATGTCGTTTAATCCATCTACGGGTGACCAGGAGATCATGATTTCACTGTGCGGGTGTGCGCTGGTGCTCATGGGGAAACTCTGTCTTCCCTTAGGCAAAACACTACCGCCTTTGTCCACCGGTGTCTATAAAATCGACCGAATCTGAAAAGTTACCTAGTGTTGCTTTAACTAAAAATTATTACAAAATTTTTACGAGAACATAGACTTTTGAAGAAATAGTGTTGAGAGACAAAAAACTTGCAATTCAAATCATAATGTAGATTTCCACTAATAAAATCATGTTGGAAATGGGTGCGCTTACATAAAGGAACACATTTTTATATTACAAGACTAAATTTATCATTGAAGTGGGGGAAAAAAAGTCCTAATTTTAAGAGTATAATCACAGCTATTACGAGGAAAAAGTATTATTACTAGAGTGTGACGAGACCAATTTTCCCTTTTACCACTTGACTCCCACTTCTTTTCACCACTTAACCACCACTGGAGGTGATTTGCAATGTATGTCAGTCCAACCCCCCCACACGCTCAGCGCTTAGGATTGAGGTCTGACGAGCGCCCGGCCATCTGGGCAGGAGAGCGAGTGGCGAGGAGGAGAAGAAGAAGCGCCCAGGAAGAAGAAAAAAAAAGCATCAAGCGCGGGGCTGTGTCCCAGATAACTGAGAGATTATCATCAATGCAGCGAATGAGATCAGCAGATGGAGTGGGACGCGACTTTGCTAGAGTGAAAGGAGTTGCGCTCGTGCACGTTTTTTCCTAAGATGCATATGTCTGCTTTTACGAGTCCTGAATCCACGCAAACATCCCATTTTTCCAATCGATTTCTTAGTAAACGGCGTGCCGTGGTCCAGCGAAGGTCCGAGGCGCAACAGCCACACCTTTAACTGCCGGATGCTGGTGAACCCGCACGGCGAGAACCCGGAGCAGGCGCACGAGCACGAGCCGCAACAGCAGCAGAAGTACGAAACCATGCAGTGCTTCGCCGTCTCGGAGCCCAAGTCCATCAAAGAAGAAGGAGATGGTACGCGACGTTGTTAATACACTCAAAGGTCATCCGTTCCCTCGCCTGCTCCTCCTCGTGAAAGACGAGGGGCGGTGAGGAGCACGCCCCGCTCCCCGTCCTCATTAATAACTCGATTAATGATGCGGCCTGGGAATAACATGCATTCCATCATCCTCCCCCTTCCTTGGTGCTTTCAATATCCTTCTATGTATGTCCTCAGACTTCCAGTCGTGCCTGATCTGCGTGGCTCGCAGGGTCCCTATGAAGGAGAGGCCCATGCTGCCTACGCACGAGAGCTTCACCACACGCCAAGACCTCCAAGGTACCAAAAAACGATGTCAAAATTCTTCGTCCATTTTCAGTCCATGTTAGGGTCCCCGCAAGAAATTAAAATGTTGATCAAATATGTATAAAAGGCTTGAATTTGAACTGGTATGTCTGAAATTCCTGAAACTGGTTGTGCGATCAGTCCCTTCCCCTCAGATGCAGCATTATGGCCACACACAAATAATGTTTACAGGCCAGAAGCCTGTGAATTAGTGAACATAACTGACACAGTTTGTGGCTGGAGGGTCATGCATCTCCTGCAAAATGCATATACAGCATAGTTATTATGTTGATTTTTCTTTGGCAAGCCATCATATTTTTATCGATTTTTCAATACCGTATTGGCCCGAATATAAGACGGCCCTGATTATAAGACCACCCCCTCTTTTTCAAGACTCCAGTTTGAAAAAAGACTTTTTGAACACCAAATTAATTTTTGTACAGAAAATAATTACAGTACATCTGAAACAAATGATTATAACAACATTTTTGAGAGAAAAAGCATGTTATTTTGCCTCATTCAAATCTTAATATTTGACCTAGGGCTGTCAAACGATTAAAATTTTTAATCAAGTTAATTACAGCTTAAAAATTAATTAATCGCAATTCAAACCATCTATAAAATATGCCATATTTTTCTGTAAATTATTGTTGGAATGGAAAGATAAGACACAAGATGCATATATACATTCAACATACGGTACGATAAGTACTGTATTTGTTTATTATAACAATAAATCAACAAGATGGCATTAACATTATTAACATTCTGTCAAAGCGATCCATGGATAGAAAGACTTGTAGTTCTTAAAAGATAAATGTTAGTACAAGTTATAGAAATTTTATATTAAAACCCATCTTAATGTTTTCGTTTTGATAAAATTTGTAAAATTTTCAATCAAAAAATAAACTAGTAGCCCGCCATTGTTGATGTCTATAATAACACAATGCTCATGGGTGCTTAAGCCCATAAAATCTGTCGCACCCAAGCGCCAGCAGAGGGCGACAAAACTCCAAAAAACACAAGTAACAAGTTGGCATTGCACTGTGCTGTCATTTTAATCTGTTTCAGCGGGGCATGTGCGTTAATTGCGTCAAATATTTTAACGTGATTAATTTAAAAAATTAATTACCGCCCGCTAACGCGATAATTTTGACAGCCCTAATCTGAACATTTAAATATGTAAACTAGTGGTGTCCAAACTATTCCACATAGGGCCGCAGTGGGTGCTGGATTTCGTCCGTACAAAACAAGATGACATCTTTTCACCAATCTAGTGTCTCACAAGTGTAATCAGTTGATTGCAGTCAGGTGCTGCTTGTTTTAGCACAAGCTTCATTGGTTAAACTGTCTGTGCTCGATTGGTAGGAACAAAAACCAGGACCCACAGCGGCCCTTGTGGACAGGTTTGGACACCCATGATATAAACTAAAGTGCAATCACATTCGTAAATGAATGGTTTCTGTTTTTTTGAAATGTAAAGAAACCAATCTATTGTGATGAAACAACAAAATTGCAATAACTGCATTAACCAGCAAAGTGAAGTCTAACTGTAACTGTAGTCTTGAAACAAATCTGAATAAGGAAAAACATTGCAATAAAATAATGCAAACTGGTTAAACTTCAGAGTAGCTGAGATCTGTCATGACAGAACATCACTTCAATGATATCTGGCGCCATCTAGCGTCGTGAATGGGTATAATGTTTAGACCGCGAATATAAGACGACCCCCACTTTTTCAGTCTTATTTCAATGCAAAAAACACCATCTTATATTTCGGCCAATACGGTAATTTGAGGCCATTTCTTTCCATAGCATTCTCTTATTCAAAATATGACATCGTTCTTTCAATCGAAGGAGACTAGTTGGTTCCTGTAAATATAGTGAGTTCTGATGGTCCAGATGTAAACCATTTTTTTTACCTATTTCTGTAGAATTTGCATATCTAAAATACAAAGTCGTTCTCTCAATCAATGGGGACCAGCTTGTTCCAGTTGAGACGGCAACACCTGATTGTCAAAATGGAAAGCATTTGTTTTTTTAATTGTATCATATTTACACTGATTTTTGGTCAATTCTTTGACCAGTAGCTCACAAAAATCTAAATCCAAGATGTACCCTGCCATCAAGTTTGACAACTGTGCATGAAGCAGACCTACCAACCATTATTCCACAGTGCTGCCCTGTACAGTAACGAGCTAGTCCAATTACAGAAACGCCGGGTTCATCTGCGCAATCTTAACGAGATCCATTAGTCTGACAGATGGCATGGCCTGGTTTCTCGGTTGAATCGCATTAGAGCGTACCAGGTATACCTAATGTTGTGATTTGTGGGAGCAATGTGTAAAGCTTGCTGATACTTCAAAAATTAATAACAGTATGTCCCCCAAGCTTTTTTCAGCTTGTTTATTTAAACCCACACCATTCAACACCTGCTTTAACCTTCTCATCAAAGTCCTCTAATGCTAGCTTGAACATGGTTCCTGTCTTGAAGGCAAGATAACCTCTCTGGATACCAGCCTACTGCGGGCCTCCATGAAGCCGGGCTGGGAAGACCTGGTGCGCCGTTGCATCCAACGCTTTCACCTGCAGAACGACGGCGAAATGTCTTTTGCCAAACGGCACCAGCAAGAAGGTAATGATGTTTTGTTTTCAGTTGAGCACGTGCCGAATTGTTTACGCTGCGTTGATATTTAAAACTTTTTTGGGGTAGTGCTTCGCCACGGTCAGGCCTTTAGCCCCATCTACCGCTTCTCCCTTTCGGACGGAACCATTGTATCGGCCCACACCAAGAGCAAATTGGTGCGCTCTCATGCCACCAATGAACCTCAGCTTTACATGTCCCTGCACGTTCTTCAGAGGTACAAATAAAAGCGGCAACTTTTCCCGGCCCGGCTGCTTTGAGCTAACGTTTCTGCATGTTGTTGTTTGGCCTCCAGAGAGCAGACGGTGTGCGGCATGGGCCAGGACATGGGTCCCGGCGCCCAAGCCACGGGCATGGCTCCAAAGCCCATGAACTCCTCAACCCCCTCCATGACTCCGCCAACCCCGGGCAGCTTGCCAGGCGCAGGACCTCAGGGCCAAGACATTAGCAACAGCACGCCTTTCTCCCCTCCGGGCCCCGCTGGCCCCAGAGAGCCGGCGGCAATGGGGGGGCACATGCAGGGCTACCGCTACGGCTGCCCCCCGCCGCACAGTCACGCCGGAGGGATGCAGCCGCCGCAACAGGGCCAAAACTGGAGAATGAACAGTCCTTCCCGTGCCAGCCCCAGCCCAGTCGGCGGCCCCCATCCGCCTCAGCAGAACTGCATGCTCTCCCCCAGGCATCGCGGCAGCCCCGGGGGAGCGGGCAGCCCACGTGTCGGCCTCCACTCTCCCTCCCCGGTGGGGATGGGTGGCGGCTCCACGAGCGGCCACGGCAACAGCTACACCAGCAGTTCTCTTTCAGCCCTTCAGGCCCTAAGCGAGTGTCACGGAGTCGGTCACGGGCACACGCTGGGGTCTCCAGATCGGAGGATAGGTTCCCCTGCGAGCGCCCCGGCGGGATCCGGGCCTCATCTCTTGTCGAGACCGGGACCGGGTACCGTGGACTCTTTCGATGCGGGACAAGGCGGACACACGCCAGGTCAGACTGACGGTAACCTCACCGACCCCAAAGAAGAGCCCCAGGACGACGCTCACGCTCGTCTTCAGGACAAGGGGCATACTAAGCTTCTCCAGCTGCTGACCACCAAAACCGAGCCTTTGGAGACGCCCCTTTCCCCCAACGCTGGTGCGGAGAGCAAAGACGGACCCGGGGTTCGCGGCGGCCTTTCTGGCGTGACGACACACGCTACATCCCTTAAGGAGAAACACAAAATCCTTCACCAGCTGCTTCAAAACAGCACGTCTCCCGTGGACCTGGCTAAACTTACCGCGGAGGCCACCGGGAAGGAGCTGGGTCAAGAGCAAGGCCAGGGTGCTTCCGGCACAGACGGTACCCTAAAGCAGGAACCTCTGAGCCCCAAGAAAAAGGACACCACTCTACTACGTTCCCTATTGGGCAAGGACGACGGCGGGCTGAAGGACAAGACAGCCAAGCTGGAGCCCGGAGAGGTGAAGGTGGAAGGGGGCAAACATCCACTTGTCAAAACTGAGAAACCAGACGCTGGGTACGATCAAGCTGAACAGGTCAGTTTCTTTGGTGTTTTGTTCTACTCAATCTCTTACCTCATTGGCTGCCATTTAGAGTTGCTCTGAAAATGAACTATTTTTTACATTGACCATACAGTAGCTTTGTCAGATTACCACCTATAACACTGAAATTAAGGGGGGGGGGAAATCAACAACCTGTTCTAACGGCTTCAATGTTTCATAAATTAACTGGCTGCCATTGAAGGTGTTAAAACATATTTTTAGCAAGTCTGGTTGATGTAACTAGACTTCAACTACTCTCTTCTACTACTGTATGTTACTGTTAGTACTTCTCTGCAAATTGCCACAGCCTCTTATTTGGCAAGGTCCGCATACACTCAAGTCAAGGGAAAATGGAAAAAAAAAAAAATTCTAAAATACTCACACCACACCAGAAGATGATCAAACAGGATCATCTTTGTAGACTTTAATCAAAAAGCAGAAAAAAATTATAATAAAAATATTCAGATTAACTCGATTATTGGTATGCTTGTACCTTACTTAAGTCTGTTTATTTATGAGCGGCAGGCTGCTCCAAATCAAAGCAGGATGCCTCGAATCAACCCAAGGTCACGCAGTAAGACTTTAGAATTCATTGGTAAGTAGGACTAGCTGCCACTGCTAATTAGCTGTGGCATTAAGTGCCAATTTCTAAAACTGCTTTCTCCACAGCCTGCTAATTCGCCGTGTGATGGAAGCCTTCCAATTTTTGCGTGGCTTCAACACAGAAAACTTACTTTTTGTGTTGAGTTTTGGCAGTTCTGCTCGTATTTTTTTCTGTAAACTACAGGTGTCTCAAACGGGGGGAAAAAATCAAGATATCTTTAAAGACCGGAGTTGGCGGCGCGAGCAAAGGGAAGCTGCATCCCAGTCGCTTCAAACGACTGTGACATTTGGAAGTAGCCCCCGCGGCTCTGCGGCCATTTGATCCTTGCTCGCGTTTGGCCCGGGAATCTGCGGGTTTGGCAGCCGGCTCGGGTCATGGCTGGCACTGAAAGAAAGAAAGAAGGGGAGGGAATGAGGGAGGAGGGAATCTGGAACGAACAGTTAGAGCGTTGCTGGTGAAATTTCAATTTCAGTGTGCTAGTAGGGAAAGTGGGGCTCGCGGGTTGAATTGCATACCCGCTGTGGACTTAAATTCGGGCCTATGAGAGCTCACAGTCAGGTTTTATCCGTCATATTCATTTTTTGGGGGTTTTCAAAGATATTCAGCTTTTCTATCAATATAGCATTTTGCATACATGTTTTAAAAAATGGGTTCAGGTGATAAGAGGGCTACCACAAACGATTGTTTTGATAGTTGGTTAATCACTGATTATTTTTGTAAGTAGTTGACCAGTCGGCTCATATTTAAATAAAGTTATATAATTACTTTTATCAGTGATATAACAGGGTTCCAGACTGCGACTAAAATAGCGTACCGCGTGTAACCCGTCACCTTTGCTCATTACTATTCATGATGTTAGCAACTGTTGCTAGGAGGGTCAAGCTTGCGTTTGTCCCTCATGGTAGATGCATGTAAATAGTGTACGAAAGAAATGTTTACTGACCTAAACGTACGAATTCTGTCCAAAAATGATGTCCCTGGTGCCAAATTCACTGGTAAACATGTGGAAGAACAGACAAATGTTCAGTTAAAGAGATGGCTTGAGTGTGAAAGCTGAAAAAGACGGGAAAAAGTGCCAACCTGATCCAGAGGTAGCTTTTATCGATACCTTTTTCTTGGGTGCATTGCCTTACGCCACTGACAATGACATCTTCCTCTTTCACCGAGCTATCCTTTACCACAATATGCCCTTTCTTTCTTATATTTTATATCCTCTGGTTGTCTTAAGTCTCTCTACGACCGTTTTGGAGGGTAATTTATATTGCTATTTTTGTGTAGCGATCGCAAATGCTACTTGGTGACATCCAACGTACACTTTTAATTTTTTCATGAATAACAAATCCTAGTTCTATTAATTTATTTACACTTCCCCCTTACTAAGGTTGTTTATTTACAACAGAAAAGGTAAAGATGTTAAATCTAAAGCCTACGTGTAGGCATGAACAGGCTTACTACAAAAAGACAAAGGCCAAACATGGCTAATTTATTTAAATATCTGTATTTTAGAAAAATAGGCCTACATGACTATTGTCATAAAAAAAAATAATATTTTTTTTTTTCATGTCAGACAGAAGCGGCACGGCAAAATGCCACACTAAAAAATAAGTAAATATATCAAAATTGCTTACCTCGTCGTGGCAGGCAATGGATCAGGATTGTCATCTGTAGGACCATGGCCCCCAACAAAATATTTACTGCATATTAAGGTTAATGGCTTCACCTAGCTGGCGTTAAACTGGTCTTTTGGACGTACACACAAGTTGGTCCATTGTTCACATTTTTTCCCTCAGTTTTTGGCTTCGGGAAACGTATGAGGAAACCATCCTTCATATGTGGACGGTCATAATGTCTAGAGTCGTTTGTACAAGTTCCATGGCAGCAGTGTTTACTTGGCATGTTCTTGTTTGAAAGATTACCGGCAGATAACAAGCAGTACTTGCATGGGTTGTATGCAGGCGCGCTACTATGTTGACCCCCTTCCGGTTTACGGTGGTGACGTCACGCAGCCTAAAAATAGCATTCGTGTGGTACACTATTGGACTGGACGTCTATAACCATCAATGGCAGTGAAACATGATCACTCGGCCCAGTTTAAATGAATTTAGTGTCCATCACTTTTTTAGGTCAACAGTTTCTCTAAACCATTGGTTCTTAATCTGGGTTCGATTGAACCCCAGGGGTTCGGTGAGGAAGTCTAATGGGTCCTCACCGAAGGTTAAGGTTCATGCGCTGACTTGATATGAGGAAGGGGCCTCAAATTTGGACCTTTTTAAGAACATGCCATCAGGAAATTTGAATAAGAATTTTCTTAGGTAATGTCTTGCTAGCTTAGATATATCAGTGTTAAATTTGGATGAAAAAAAGCTTTATAATCTGATACCGAAGTGTTCGGTGAATGCACGGGAAACTCGTGAGGTTCGGTACTTTTAGCAAGGTTAAGAACCATTGCTCTAAACGCTCAATTGACGACCAAAAGTTTTGGATTTACTTGTCAATCGATCATTTGTCAATCGATGGTGGTAGCTGCTTAGCTGATCAAGACTCCTGTACCATGGAAACAAAAGGAAGACGCACGAAGGGTGGCGCACTTAGCCCCAGGAGAGCCCAGCCTCAGCAGGCGGAGTGAACACGATGAGCCATATGCTGCTGCGTGCTCTCGCCGCTGCCATGGTGATAGTGGTGAGCGGAACCAGACTTGGAAATGGAGCAGACAGAGATGCTTTGTTTTACACGCCGTTGGGTGTAAAAGGAGTAAAAACTCATTGTGTGACCACCACTGACCCCTGACATCAACCTTATTGAGAATCTATACAGCAAAGTATGGTTTGTAAGCCTATTCGTTCGATCAGCAAGGGCTGACATTGACGTCGATCGCGGTCTGTCACGTGATTATATCGCAGTTTATCCTCTGCGAAGAGCGGTTAATATTACCCGGCCGACGACTCCGAAATGACGGGTCGGCTCGGCCGTGTTTGGACAACCGCTCTTCGACTTGTCTAACCTCAGCGACTGCACTAGTGTAACACCCCCACACGTCCTCCCTACTGTAATGCTCATGATTGTTTGAGGGCTGAATTATTGATGCAAGAGTACATGTGAAATCAGAGCAGAGTTGACTGGTGGCGAAAGGAAGCGGGAATATCGCGCACGCCCGCATTTTCATTTTTCTGCCGTCATCAACTTTGACCGAAATAAGAGAAAGAACTTCCTTTTTTTCCCCCGTCTTGTGACTTGCAGTGTCACTGCCTAAAATTCTCCCTTTGACACGGCAACTTCCTTAAGATATTTGTTTTAAAGCTTACAAGACGGCCGTTCCCGCTCGGGATGCGCATCCTGTTACGGGGAGGGATTGATAGAAACTGGAGCCATTAAGGGTAAAAGCAAAGCGGTGTGGCCGAGAGAATAGAAAGTGAAGGGGGGTGGGAATGGAAGAGTGAGTGAGGAAGGGAGGCAAGTGAGAGTGTACAGGAGCATTACATCATTCCTGACCTCATTAGGGCTTTTCTCTGTCTCACCCCCCTCCGTACTCACTGTAGCACTGCTGTATATATCCTTCCGCTTGCCACCAGATGAAAGCCTATGAAAATTTCATGTCATAATTATCACAATCACAGTGTTCTTTTTTTTTTTTTTTTTCCTCAGGGTTGCAGCTAGAGCTGACGCAAACGATTATTTTGATTGTTGACTAATCGGCTCGAATATGAATGACGTGTTATTTATATATTTCAGCTAGAAATGTGCATTGGAGCCAAAATTTGCGTAACGATGTAATTGTTTTCTAAAGAAATAGCAGATGTTTGTTAATATCCCATTCCCATGTTGATTCATGACACAGTACAGATCTGCTTTCATCGAGTATTAGAGAAATCCTTTTTTTTGCTGGTGGATAAAACTTATAATAAGCAAAACCAAGAAAGTTTATTTAAAATATTGTTTGATAAATTAAATGGTGAAAAGGGAATCTTTTTTGGTCTTTTTGATTTTTCAAAATATAACATTTTTAAAATGAGTTTTTTTTTTTGTTGTTTTTTTAAGAGAGAGTCTTTTTTGTTTTTTAAATAATCAATAAACAAGAAAATACTTAATAATGACAGACCAAAAGGATTATTTGGACAATTTTTAGTTTTTCTAAAAATGATGAATGAACTGTTAAAATAGTTGTCGATTCATTTGATAATCCATTTGCTTGTTGCGATTGTTCTCTGCCGGCCACCTCTCCCAGTTGGACGTCTAGCGCCGTCAGTGGCAGCAAATGAGCGAGTTATGGACTAATCATGTCAGCCTTAGTTAATTCATATGCAAAAAGCAAATGATCAATGGGAGCCAATAAGATAATAAAGTGCATCCTGTTAAACCAGCTGTTCTTATCACACCACATAATGCTTGTCTGCTGCCCTCTGGCGGCCGCTTGACGCACTTGCAACTTATTTACCTCCAGCCCACTCTCCTTTCCATGCCTTGAAATTTCTCAAGTGTCACCTCCGTCTCCTCTGTGTGCAGTCGTCGGAGCTGGACGACATTTTAAACGACCTCCAGAATGCCCAGCCGCAGCTGTTCTGCGAGCCGCGGCCCGTGTCGCTGCCCAGTCCCATGGACAAGCAAAACATTATCAACGACATCCTGCAGATGTCCGAGAACAGCCCGGCGGCGGCACACCCGCAACACAAGAACGTCGCTGGTGGCATGGGTCCCACGAGTAAGGCGCAAGGAAAACAAATGCCCCACCGCCACGGTGTCACTTATTCACCTTCCATTACAGATTTTGCTGGCGTACGAGCAGGCTTGCCCGGTAGGGCCGGACCGGCCAGGAGCGTGTCGCTAGAAATGAGCGCGTCGCCGCAATACCCCATGAGAAACACCAGTCCTTACACGCTTGTTCAACAGCAACAGCAGCAAGGCATGGTGGGAAACCACGGCATGATGGCGAACCAGGCCAATATGGTCGTCCCGGGTGTGTTGTCGGAACGGTTTTCTACTTTGGACGTTCGCTAATTAGAAACTCCACTCACTGTTTGTCTTCATATCTTCCAGGAATGATGGGTCCGGGTGCCGCTCGTCAGCAAGAAGGTTGGGCGGGCTCAGCCTTGACTCCTCAAATTGCCCAAGGTCGGATGGGCCCTGGCGGCGCCCCCATGAGGTCAGGCGGGCAGCCTGGGCCGAGGCAAATGCTCCAGACCTCTATGATGTCCAATGGTGAGGAATAAGTGTCATGTGGACAATCGCAATTAAGTCCAATTGGTGTCTGTTCTAATGTTCGAATACATCAGAGTCAATATATTTTAGGTACTTTAAATTACGACTAGAGTGATGATTGGACGCCTAAACACACCATATTTACGACCTCTTTGACCTCCTTACCACAAAATGTAATCACCTCCTACGTTTCATAGTACAAACATACTGCGTTTAATTTTTTTTTTTCAATCCCTTTATTCGTTCTTGAACACAAGCATACTCGCAAACTGAAATGCGCAACAATATACAAACCTACTAGTGGAGGTCCTAAAATCCACTTTACCTTGACTTGCTAGCTTGCAGAATTCTCTTCAAATCCCAATGGCATTTGAAAAATTCCAAGCTAACAATGTTAGCACAATTTCGCTAGCTTGTCGAGAGATTGAACATACCAAAAGTGACAATGATGCTAAGCAAAATGAGGGTTCGTTAATTCGCTTTCAAACTTCCCAGTTCAAATAAATTAAACCTCGATCGCTGTCAATGGCAGCCAGTGAGTTTAAGTCTGAAAACAGTCTTATATTTTTTAGCCCAACCCGACATGGACATGAGTATGGTGGGCCACTTCACTCAGCAGCAACAGCAGGCTCCGCCCAATCAGACGGCACCCTGGCCGGACAGCATGATGCCCATTGAGCAGACTGCTTTCGTCAACCAGAACAGGTATGGAAGAATTCGGTTGGCAGCAAATTCCGTCTGTGACTTGGTTTAACTCCTATGTGGACTCTGGCTAGGTCACTACACCCGACTCCTCAGGAGGATTTGCTGTGTAGTATGGGCCTGGGCGGGAGCGAAGGGGGTCCGGTGGACGAAGGGGCTCTCATGTCTCAGCTCTACACGGCGCTGAAGGATTGCGACGGTCTGGAGGAACTGGACCAGATGCTTGGCATCCCTGCTCTGATAGAACAGGTAAGTTCCCAGATCACTGTCTCCTTTGTACGGCGTCCCGTCTCTACATCACGTGACTCCCTTTCAGAACCAGACACTAGACCAGGACCAGTTCCCACAAGACCCTTCCTCCTTGATGCTGGAGCAGAAGCCCCCCATGTATGGCCAGCAGCAGTTTGGCCCGCCTCCCTCCCACATGGCGCAGAGGGGCTACCCTGGCGCGCCCATGCAAGAGGCGGGGTTCCACCCCATGGCTGGCCAGATGGCGCCGCGGCCCGGGTACCCCATGATGAGAATGCAGGCCCGGGCGGGACTGAGGCCCGGCGGGGTGGTCCCGAACCAGCCCAACACGCTGAGGCTACAGCTGCAACATCGGCTACAGTCGCAGCAGGTTGCTTTTACTTCATTTAAATAATAACAATAAGAACAAAGCGAGGGAATTTTTGATGCGCTGCCTTCACGCGCTCTTAAAAAAATGACACTTTAAAGGGTACCACATAGAGAAAGACATGTAATTCCTAAAGGTAAATGTTAGTATGTAGTAGTACAAGGGATATACAAACTGTCAAATGGGATCTCTGCAAGCCGCCGAGGATCGGTTTAAAGACACTACTGATGAGCTGAAATTGGATGCAGGTACAACATTGGGAACTCAACCCACAGCTCTGTGGAGAGAAAAGAGAACAATTGTGGCTCATTAGAGCATACAAGTCTTAGAAGTCCCAGGTTCCCTTTGAATCTATGACTTTAACATACTTTTGTTTTGTTCCAATCAGAACCGACAGCCAATGATGTCTCAGATGAGTAGCGTGTCAAATGTCAACCTACCTCTCAGATCCAATGCTCCCAATCAGGTAAGTCGACCATTGAGACGTTTGACGGCACCGGACGCCGCCTTACCGTGGCGTGGTCGTATCCAGCAGGGGACCATCAACGCCCAGATGCTAGCGCAGCGTCACCGCGAGCTGCTGAGCAACACCCTTCGACAACGGCAACAGCAACAGCAGCAGCAGCAGAGGAGCATGGCCATGCGGGCGCAGGGCCTCAACTTGCCACCCAACATGAGCAACCCGCGGATCCCCCAGGCCAACCCCCAGCAGTTCCCCTACCCGCCCAACTACGGTACCGGTACAGGCCTGGCCTCGCCACCTCCTCCTAGCAGCCCCTTCTCCTCCTCCTCCTCGCCTCTGTCCTCCCCCAGCCTGCCGTCTCTCGCCACCAACCCCCAGCTCCACTTGCATGGCACCTCCTCTTCCTCCTCCACTTCCTCCTCCTCCTCCTCCCAGCAGATGATGATGGGAAACACAAACATGATGGGCGGACAGTACGGGGCCGTACTCAGCCCCCAAATACAGCACAGTGCCTTTCAGTTTCCCAACTCAGGTACTGCTCGCGCTACCCTGCTCCCCACCCCGCCTGCTTCACGCATGCCCAATTCACCTTAAATCCCCTTTCTCTATGTGTGTGTGTGTGTGTGTGTCAGCAAAATGCTTTTTTAATTTTCCTACTTGTCATGAGTCTTCATAAAAAATGTCCAATTGTGCGTGAATTGGTAAAAACGATTTCCAAAGCTAATTTTTGTGTCATTTTCCTTCCCTACTTTTCATGAATTCCCACCTAAATGACTGCTTCAAACATAAATAGACGACTTTCTGTTAGGTTTCACTCATCAACCCTTAACACTTTAGGGGCGAGTAACTATTTATCGTCATTTAAAAATTCGTGGACATTACATTTCGCAATAATACACAACACTAACGTTTAGTGTTGTACATGTGTTAGCTTACATGACTCAAAATGTAATGCACACATATGTGGATGTTAGGTCTCTATTATTATTGAAATGATATGATGATTGACAGCCTCTAGTTTGAAACTCCTAAAATACAACAATTTTCACTAAAATGTAGATCAGGCATGTTAAGACCCTTTCCTATGTTATTCACAAGAGTGCCCTTTGAGTTTAGCTGGCGCAATATTTTTTTTTGTCCACCAGAGGGCGTCTTAAGTACATAAAATTGGCTTTTCCTACATTTACTTTTTTTAAATCTTATTTTAACAGTCTCACACCACTCGTAATCCATGTATGAATTTCCAGATTTTGGTCATAAATACTCATATTTTCCCATTAATTGTCCTCTGTAACCTCATCGCTTCCTTTCTCGCTCACAGTCAACATCCCTAATACCGACCTGAGTCTGCTAAGCAACGCTTTTAATAAATATTTTCATCGCTACAGGTATGAGCCAGCAGGCAGAGGGCGGTTTCGGGGGTCCCGGCGCGCCACCTAGCCCGCTGCTGTCCCCGCGAGTGGCGCATGCTCAGCAATCCCCCATGATGCAGCAGGGCCCGGGCGGCGCCCCCTTCCAGGGCTCGCCCGACATTAACGGCTGGACACAGGGGAACGTGGCGGGCAACAGGTCAGCACCAAAAAAAAAAAAAAAAAGATAATAATTGAGTGGAAATTGAAACGATGTGATTTTTTTTGGTGTCCTTTTTTTTTTCCCCCAGCATGTTCTCACAACAGCAGGCGTCCCCTCAGTTCACCCAGCAGCAGCAACAGCAGCAGCAGAATAACGGCAGCATGTACAATGGCGTCCCCGGAATGGGGCAAATGGGCCAGATGGGCGTCACCATGTCGTCGCCCGGCTTACCCTCCATGGGACAGGAGCAGGTAAACTCAGGCCTAACTCCTCATTTACTGTGTAGTGAACGATTATGTTTCAGTGCCATTTTCAATAATAGATGCCCAAACCATCCAGTCAAAATGGATTGGACATAAGGCTAGATTATATTCATGGCACGTTTGCGCTAGTTGTTGGGACACCCCTCTGTTATTGAGAGAGAGGGTACACTCCATCAGCCCCGACAGAGAGGCTGCGATTGGTGTCATCACTCGAAATATCTCGATATCTATAAAACGATAGCAGCATAAACGAATGGTACCATTTCGGGTCCTTTTTGCAATAAATGGGGGCGGCTGCGTGACATCATCACTAGAAATTATCTCAATATTTCTAAAACGATAGCAGCACAAACGATTGACATCATTTTTATATAAATTTGCGTCTGATGAGGAGCCCCAACTTCACGGTGTTAAGGTTCTGGACTTGTCTAATTCAAGAAATTGGGAAACGGAGCAAACGATGATAGCCAGAGGTGGATAGAGTGGCCAAAAATTGTAGTCAAGTAAGAGCAGTGTTACTTCAAAATATGATACTCAAGTAAAAGTAGTCTTCCAAAAAATGTATTCAAGTACAAGTAGAAAAGTATTTGGTGGAAAAGAATACTCAAGTAATGAGTAACACTGCTTACAAATTTGATTTTTATCGTTATAGTTATTACAATGATACTGTACAATAACCCATTACATAACCACGTTCAGACAAAGAATTACAAACAAAAAAAAAATCATTGAATTCTGGCAAGAGAAAAAAATGACAGAAATGAAGCATTATTCATCCAAAGAGCATGGGTATCTCTAGTGGAGAAAATAGTTCCTAGTTTGAATGGTGAATAATCCCTTCATAGTTACTGCAGTGATCTCTCGCTACGTCGCGCTTCAAACGTCGTGCCGTCAGTCCATCGCAGATTTTTTTTTTTCAATTACAAAAAAAGAAAATACAGATGAGCTGTCCCAAGCCAATCGTATAGTCTCACGCTCGATTCGTCAGAGAGTGAACTGGAGTTGCTTATTAAAGTAAACTTTGATTGAATGACAGTTAAGCTTTAATCTTGCCAGAGACTCGACCCTCGAAGGGCCGCATGTGTCAATCATCGTTTAACTTGTTAAGCAGTTGATGTGGCAACTCCGTGTGTTTAAGTGAGCAGCTGGAGCAGATTTGAGTGGACACTCAATGAAGCATTTAATAAAGACAAGCATTTTTTTATTTTTTTTTTTACTTTTTTAAAATGGATTGGGTGTCTACTTTTTTTCTTGTTTAAAAAACATAAAAAAATATATACACATAAGTTTTTTTTTAATTATACTTTGGGGGTAAATGGTAAAAAAAAAAAAAAACATATGTATCGCTTTCTAATGATAAATCCGAATAAAAACTTTGAAGAAAAAAAAAATTTTAAGGCTCTACTTCGCGGTTTTTCACTTATCGCTGCGGGTGAAAAACGAGGGATCACTGCATCATGAAAAAAGGATCATATCCGTTTTTTCGTGGTGAATCGGTTCCAAATAAAGACTGGGAGAGAGGTTGAAGTCAACGCTTTCAAGTGATGTTGGGGGAAGCACTCTATGTCAAATACTTCATTTTTTACTGTGCTTTAAAGACGTCACGTGATTGAACAGCCTGGCCTTATCATCAAATAGCAAGCTTGCGTATGATTGGTATAATAGTCATGGGATTATAGGTGTAACATCGCATTTATGAAATTTGTAGAGCTACTCTTGGCATTGCTTGCAAAAAAACTAAATAAATCTAATATGAAAAAGTCATGTCACCCAAAATAACTGAGTAAGAGTAGCGTTTTTTTCTTCACAAATCTACTCAAGTAAAAGTACAACGTATGGCTTAGTAAAACTACTCTTGGAAATAGATTTTCTCAAAAAGTAAATGTAACACTTAACTACCCACCTCTGATGATAACTACCAAGTTTAAATCAGAAGGCGAGCATTTGAGTTGTTATTTGTTAGTGCATAAGTTACTGAAAAATTGTATTGAGGTATTGTTGAAATACAGCCTATCACAAAAGTGAGTACACCCCTCGCATTTCTGCAGATATTTAGGTATATCTTTTCATTGGACATCACTGACAAAATGACACAATGAAAAGTAGTCTGTGTGCAGCTTATATAATAGTTAATTTATTTTCTCCCCAAAATAACTCAAAATATAGCCATTAATATCTAAACCCTTGGCAACAAAAGTAAGTACACCGCATGGGAACTACGTACATCCCTAAATGTCCAAATTGAGTACTGCTTGTCATTTTCCCTCCAAAATGCGATGTGACTCGTTACAGGAGTGCTGTCAGCATTGCTGCAGAGATTGAAGAGGTGGGACTGTCATTCTCACCAACATGCTTGACTGTAGGCATGACACACTTATCTTTGTACTCCTCAGCTGGTCGCCGCCACACATGCTTGAGACCATCGTAACCAAACAAATTAATCTTCGTCTCATCAGACCATAGGACATGGTTCCAGTAATCCATGGACTTTGTTGACATGTCTTCAGCAAACTGTTTGCGGGCTTTCTTGTGTACCGTCCTCAGAAGAGGCTTCCTCCTGGGGTGACAGCCATGCACACCAATTTGATGTAGAGTACGGCGTATGGTCTGAGCACTAACAGGCTGACACCAAACCCCACCCCCACCCCCGCCTTCAATCTCTGCAGCAATGCTGACAGCACTCCTGTAACGAGTCACGTGACATTTTGGAGGCAAAATGACAAGCGGTACTCAATTTGGACATTTAGGGATGTACGTAGTTCCCATAATGTGTACTCACTTTGGTTGCCAGGGGTTTAGATATTAATGGCTATATTTTGAGGGGAAATAAATTAACTCTATTATATACAGTGGGGCAAATAAGTATTTAGTCAACCACCAATTGTGCAAGTTCTCCTACATGAAAAGATTAGAGAGGCCTGTAATTGTCAACATGGGTAAACCTCTACCATGAGAGACAGAATGTGGAAAAAAAAAAAACAGAAAATCACATTGTTTGATTTTATAGTAAAGAATTTATTTGCAAATCAAGGTGGAAAATAAGTATTTGGTCACCTACAAACAAGCATGATTTCTGGCTGTCAAAGAGGTCTGACTTCTTCGAACGAGGTCTATCGAGGCTCCACTCTTTACCTGCAATAATGGCACCTGTTTTAACTCATTATCAGTATGAAAGGCACCTGTCCACAATCTCTGTCAGTCACACTCCAAACTCCACTATGGCCAAGACCAAAGAGCTATCGAAGAACACCAGAGACAAAATTGTCTACTTGCACCAGGCTGGGAAGACTGAATCTGCAATAGGTAAAAAGCTTGGTGTAAAGAAATCAATTGTGGGAGCAATTATTAGAAAATGTAAGATGTACAAGACCACTGATAATCTCCCTTGATCTGGGGCTCCATGCAAGATCTCACCCCGTGGCGTCAAAATGATAACAATAACGGTGAGCAAAAATCCGAGAACCACACGGGGGGACCTAGTGAATGACCTACAGAGAGCTGGGACCACAGTAACAAATGCTACAATCAGTAACACAATGCGCCGCCAGGGACTCAAATCCTGTACTGCCAGACGTGTCCATCTGCTGAAGCCAGTACACGTCCAGGCCCGTCTGCGGTTCGCTAGAGAGCATTTGGATGATCCAGAAGAGGACTGGGAGAATGTGTTATGGTCAGACGAAACCAAAATAGAACTTTTTGGTAGAAACACAGGTTCTCGTGTTTGGGCGAGAAAGAATACTGAATTGCATCCGAAGAACACCATACCCACTGTGAAGCATGGGGGCAGAAACATCATGCTTTGGGGCTGTTTTTCTGCAAAGGGACCAGGACGACTGATCTGTGTAAAGGAAAGAATGAATGGGCCATGTATCGAGAGATTTTGAGTGAAAATCTCTTTCCATCAGCAAGGGCATTGAAGATGAGATGTGGCTGGGTCTTTCAGCATGACAATGATCCCAAACACACAGCCAGGGCAACAAAGGAGTGGCTTCGTAAGAAGCCTTTCAAGGTCATTGAGTGGCCTAGCCAGTCTCCAGATCTCAACCCCATAGAAAATCGGTGGAGGGAGTTGAAAGTCCGTGTTGCCCAATGACAGCCCCAAAACATCACTGCTCTAGAGGAGATCTGCATCTAGGAATGGGCCAAAATACCAGCAACAGTGTGTGAAAAGCTTGTGAAGAGTTACAGAAAACGTTTGGCCTCCGTTATTGCCAACAAAGGGTACATAACAAAGTATTGAGATAAGTATTTGGTCAATACCAAAAGTTCATTTTCCACCATGATTTGCAAATAAATTCTTTAAAAATCAAACAATGTGATTATCTGGGTTTTTTTTCCACATTCTGTCTCTCATGGTTGAGGTTTACCCATGTTGACAATTACAGGCCTCTCTAATATTTTCAAGTGGGAGAACTTGCACATTTAATGGTTGACTAAATACTTATTTGCCCCATTGTAAGCTGCACACAGACTACTTTTCATTGTGTCAAAGTGTCATTTTGTCAGTGTTGTCCCATGAAAAGATATATTTAAATATCTGCAGAAATGTGAGGGGTGTACTCACTTTTGTGATACTGTACATTTTCACTGAAAACTTGATTATATACCGTATTGGCCCGAATAGAAGACGATGTTTTTTGCATTGAAATAAGACTGAAAAAGTGGGGGTCGTCTTATATTCACGTTCTAGACGTTAGACCCATTCACGACGCGAAATGGTGCCAGATATCATTGAAGCGATGTTCTGTCATGACAGATCTCAGCTACTCTCAAGTTTAACCAGTTTGCATTATTTTATTGCAATGTTTTTCCTTATTCAAGACTACAGTTAGTTAGACTTTTGATGCAGTTATTGCAATTTTGTTCTTTTATCACAATAGATTGGTTTATTTACATTTCTAAAACCAGAAGCCACTCATTTATGAACGTGATTGCACTTTAGTTTACATATTTAAAGGTTCAGATATTAAGATGTGAATGAGGCAAAATAACATGCTTTTTCTCTCAAATATGTGGTTGTAATCATTTGTTTCGGATATAGTGTAATTATTTTCTGTATAAAAATTAATTTGGTGTTCAAAAAGTCTTTTTTCAAACTTGAGTTTTGGAAAAGACGGGGTCGTATTATAATCAGGGGCGTCTTATATTCGGGCCAATACAGTACATCTGTCCAATGAATGAAAATGGATAGATTTACTTTAACTGAATTCATTAAGGAATTTCTGATGGGGGGGGTTAGTTTGACATACAGCGGGACGTCCTTCTTCCTCCCCTTTTGTACCCACTCCGTCGACTCTCAAGTTGTCCCGCCAGGTGTCATTAACCGCGGCTACACCGCCATGCTTTCAGGGCCCAATAAAAGCCCATCAATATTTCATCAGGCGGTTACGTCTGGATTTACCCCCCCTGCCCCGCCCCCGGGCAGGACAATAGAAACATATCGGCACTTAGATTATGTCAATTATTTACTGTTTGCCCATTAGCCTGCACGTTTTATGCTCATGAACCGCCGCTACGTTATTTCACGCTGTCTGTCTTTTGTCTTTCTTTTTGCAGAAATACTGTTGACTCGTATTGAGTTGGACCTCCGGAGCAAAAAAAAAAGTGTGCGAACGTAAGCGACCCGCAGCCCTCAAAGATGACAAAAATACAGCCAGGCTTCTGTCTGCATTCACCGTAGTGTGACTTACTGTAGGCCCCGCCTCTTTTTTCGTCCTGATGAATGTATTCCTCTCAGCGGACTGCGGCTATTTACAATCTCATCTCGAAAAAAAAAGAAAAAGAAAACCAAACCGGTTTCTCACGGGAAAAAAAGTTTGCCTTTTTAAACGGTTCCTTATTGTACGACGATAATTCATCTTGTTCGGGGTGCGGCGCGTGAGGTTGAAGTCGTGGCAAACACTGCAGAAGAATGATTTGAGGTTTATATAGTGTATTAAATTAAGTTTTATTTTTCTGTATAGATTCCGTTTTAATAAGAATAATTCCTGTAGATGGCTTTATCTTCGTAGCATCTGAGACTTAATAAGAGACTATTCTTTAAAAAAGAAGTCCAAATCGAATGAATTGTACATACCGATAAGTAATACTGTTTTTTTTTTCTATTTATTTGATTTCTCTTTTGTGTTTAGTCCGCCCTGTCTGCTTATTATTTTGTTTTCTTCATTTTTTCTTGATTTTCACCACATCCGGTACAAAGCAGAGCAGGGTGAGGCTGGGTGTATACAGTGTACAGATATCGCTTATTACTGCTTCTTCTCGCCTTTAGCGTAGACACGGTCGACACAGCCATACAATAACTTTTAAATAAAAACAAGGAGCTTTCTATGTTGTTCAATACAAGCTGCTAGGTGCATTTTTGGTGTCATGTAAACGAGCAATAACTTTTTTTTTTTTTGTAATTCTTGTACAGTTTCCTAAATGGAAGGAAAGATACTTTTTTGGGGGGGATGCAGTGTTAAAAGGCCCTTATTTTTAATGCTGTTTTTAAGACAAGTTTTGGATTATGCAGCACTTGGCCGAGGCTCTTAATAGACAGACAGCCATATTGAAACGTCCTCAGGCAGTTGTTGGAGCTAAAATGGCGCAAAAAAAAGTTTTTTTTTTTCGTGCCACGCTTTTTTTTTTTTTTTTAATATCTGTCGGATTTCAGGGGTGGGGAACCTGCGATTCGAAAACATTTTCAAGTTACATTTATTGGAAAGTAGCGTTTTAGCCACACAAAAGTAATCATAATGGATTGGATGTTTATACTAACTACCACAACACGTACTATGTGAGTGCAATGCACACATAAGCTGGAAGTTTTTCAGGTACAGCAAGTATAAGCAGTTAAAAAAATCAATTTCAGAAACATTCTAGCTTTAGAAATTCCCAATTCCTGCTCATTTAAACTTATTAAAATGCATTTTTTTAAAATGACATTAGATCATGAAGAAACGCAAACATAACATTGTGTCGTAAACTATGAAAATGTCTTCACACCCCTTTGTTAACCCATCATTAAGCAAGTGATTTTTTTTTTTTTTTTTTTTTTTATGATTAGGGCTGCAGCAATCGATTATTTAAGTAATGATTAATCTATCAAGTAGTTTGAATAATCGTGTAATTTGATTAGGAACATTTAATGTGTTGCAGAATCAATTTTAGCAGATGTATAACAAAGGTTTACTAAGATTATACTTTCAAAAGAGGATTAAATGCAAATGCTAAATAAAATTCCCGAGTGTTTCTTCAAACTATGCAGAATTTCATAGAAAAGATGAAAATGAATGAGGATCTAAGTACAACAAAAGAGCAATTGGCTAATTTGCATTGCAAAAGTCCGCTAGCTTAAATGCTATAAAATGCTTGTTTTTTTAACAATGCTCATAACAAATCGTTCTAACACATATTCTACTAAAGATATCTATAAACTAAATTATGAATGCATAAAAAACATACAAAAAAAAGAACAAATGGCCAAATTGCATTGCAAAAGTCTGCTAGCTTAAATGCTATAAAATGCTAATGTTTAACAATCCTCATAACGAATCGTTCAAACACATTCTGCTAAAGTAAAAAAATGAATGAGGATCTAAGTACAACAAAAGAGCAATTGGCTAACTTGCGTTGCAAATGTCTGCTAGCTTAAATGCTATAAAATACTAATGTTTTTTAACAATGTTCATAACAAATTGTTCAAACACATATTCTGCTAAAGTAAAAAAAAAAAATGAATGAGGATCTAAGTACAACACAAGAACAATTGGCTAACTTGCATCGCAAATGTCCGTTAGCTTAAATGCTATAAAATGCTAAGTTTTTTAACAATGCTCATAACAAATCGTTCAAACACATATTCTGCTAAAGAAAAAAAAAGAATGAGGATCTAAGTACAACACAAGAACAGTTGGCTAATTTGCATTGCAAAGGTTTGCTAGCTTAAATGCTTTAAAATGCTAGTTTTTTTAACAATGCTAAAAAATAAATTGTTCACATATTCTGCTAAAGATATCTATAGACTACATTGCAAATGCATAAAAATCATACAAAAAAAGAACAACTGGCTAACATACGTTGCAAATGTCTGCTAGCTTAAATGCTATAAAATGCTAATGTTTTTTAACAATACTCATAACAAATCGCTCAAACCCATATTCTGCTAAAGATAGCTATAAACTAAATTACGAATGCATAAAAAACATTTGCTCAAACAAAACTTAACTTTTGTTGGTTTTAACAGGAAGCAGCTGGATTCAGCCATGTTAGATGAGTTGTGTCTTAGTCACTGTTGCCACGAGAGGGACGTGTATCCAACCAAATCAATAAAACAAAATGCAACAATGTGAAAACAAACCATTACAACGGCACTCTAATTAAACGAATCTTTGAAGCAGCAAAATTTCATTCGAAGATTTTTTTTCTAATTGAATTAGTCGAGTTAATCGACTAATTGTTGCAGCACTAATAATCAATTATTATAATACTAGTAATAAGTAGTAATTAAGCAAGTAATAAGTTAATACATGCTTTTTTTTTTAATGTTAGATTTTTGTAGAAGGTATAGCATTTTCAAGAGGGGTGTGTATACTACTTTTGTCCAATTTTTGAAACTGATAGTTAAGCCTTAATACCCTACCCACACATTGTATTTACATAAAAACCATAAATTAAGTAAAGATTTTTTCCCCCCCCCATCAAGTCCAGTTATACAGTTGAATCCTATTGTCAAAATGGCTGCCGGAGAACCTTTCAAAAACCGAAAATGGTTCCCCACCCGCACCCTCAAAAAGTTCAATTGGAATTCAGAATTTGTCTTTTCAAAACATACATTTTTACGTTTTACACACTTATGACAAAGGAAAAAAAATCAATGATGTCAGGTCAACAGGGTCCAATCAGAGACAGTGTTTAATATTTTTTCGCAAATTATCCACAATTATTTGATGATTTTGGGGGGGTTTTCGCGATGACTTACAATGAATGGTCCAATTAATTTAAACGGGAAGGACCGGCTGTGAATGATAATCCTTTAGTGCCATTGGCAGTAGATTTGTTCATTCGTCCCCTTCCAGTCACAATAGATTTATTAAAGTTAACTGAATAACAAAAAAAGTCATAATTTGTGCATGACAAGAAAATAAGGGACGAATTGGACGTCTAGCACCGTCAATGGCAGCCAATGAGTTAATTTCCACTTTTTGTGATTATTCAATGCTTAAATTATTCAACGCTAATACAAATAACCTGCACCAAGGACTTTTTGACTACATTACATTGGCGTATATTCTTAATCCTCTGTCAAGAGCAGCTAATAAGACTCTCCAATGAATTTCTGAAAAAAACACTGTTTTTGATTGAATCAAATTAGCCTTCTTGAGCCATTTTTAGCGCTTTTATCCCAGCCCGTCGCAAAATGACTTCCAAAGAACGCGGAAAAGCCATGAGCGGGCAACGATCACTTTCCTGAACGACAACTTAGCCTCCTTTTAACGCCCTTTTGTATCGTCTGCCAATTTCCTAGCGTTTAAAAAAACAAAACAAAAAAAACAAATAAAAAGCTAGCATATTGCCTTAGATCTTGTGCGCTCTTGTATGATACATGGCCGTGTGTATACATTTGTAAAATGACTTGTACAAAACTACCGGGTGCGACATCATGATCCACAAAGGAAGCGCTATTTCATGTATTATACTAGATTTCTTGTTTGCTTTTCCACAGCTGGTGTGAATGCATCCCGCATTGTTCACAAGAATCACACTGTACCCCCCCCCCCCCCACCACCACCCTTTTGTGTGTGTGTGTGTGTGTGTGCGTGCGCACGTGTGAGAGCGTTTTATGCAAAAGTAACGTCAAACCACAGGAGAAGTTAAAAACCACAGTTATGCAAGTTGTGAACTAATATGGCTTCGCTGATGCTATTTGCCTTGTAAATAAAGAATTCTGTTATTGAGATTCTTCATTCTCTTGACTGTTTTTTGGGTTGGGGGTTGAAATGCAATCACACTGTGTGTTAAGGTCATCTTTGTTGTGGGTTTACAGTGTACAAGTAGTCCCCGGGTAATGACGTACGCGACTTTCGTGATTTCAACTTTATGGCGCTTGAGCCTCGTCTGTCATTTACTTTTTTTTTTGGTCGCATTAACAGTACCTTATTGTGCCTGTCAGTATCTTTTTACTTTTATTCGTATGACGTTTAATTCATGTTTTTAAATAGTTATTTTGAAATTTAGGGGTACTTAAAGGGTTAATTCTGATTTACGCAGAAATTTGGGGTAAGTCGCCAGCGTAGTAATGGATCTCGTTCATAATCCGGGGACTACTGTAGTTATGATTTTATTCGGAGAGCCATCACGTCCGCCGACTAGGGTTAATCGACTAATCAACTAATGGATTAGCAAATTATTTCAAGAGTCGATTACTTGTTTATAGAAATTATTGAGCTAAAAAAATTGTCCAAATATTCCATTTTAGATCATTTAAAAATGGGGTTTTAAAAAAAAATTCTATTCTGCTGTTTAGTCTCCATATTGTGTTTTTATCCTGTTTTTTTTTTTTGTTTTGTTTTTTTTTTTTTTTTTTTTTTTTAGGAAAGAACTTAGTTTATTTGCATTTTAAAGAAGGACAATAAATCTTTGTTAAAAAAGGTTTTTTTTTTTATAAGGTGTAAGTTTCAATAATGTAAAAAATAAAATATTAAATATGCTATTTTTGTGTATCGTTTTTAATTTACATTTTAAAAAGCAAAGCATAAATTGATTTCTAAAATGTTTTTTTTTTTTAATGCTTTTGTTGTTTTAAGGGGGTAAGTTTCAAAAACTAAAAAAAAATTTCAATTTTTGTAACGTTTTTTAAAATTACCATCTAATGTTTTAAATGTTTAAAAAGGGGTGAGTTTCAAAAACAGGAAAGATAAAATATTAAATTAATGCTATTTTTATTTATTTAAATTTTTTAAAAAAGAACAATAGAATTGTTTATAAAATGTTTAAAAAGGCTTTTCTTGTTTTAAAAATGGGTACGTTTCAAAAACGAAAAAAAATATTCTATATTTGTATTTTTTTTTTCATTTTAAAGGCTTTTTAAAAAGTTTTTTTAAAAAACAAATCTAACATGCTATTTTTTGTTTAAAAAAAATTATAAATTTGCATTTAAAAAGCAGAACAATAAATTGATTTATTTCTAAAATGTTTCAAAAGGCTTTCGTTGTTTTAAGAAGGGGTAACTTTCAAAAAGAAAACAAAAAAATCAATTTTTGTATTTATTTAACATTAACATCTAATGTTTTATAATTTTATTTTCATGGGTTTTTAAGAAGTTAACCAAACAAAAAAATATTAAACATGCAATTTTTTATATATATATATATTTTTTTATTGCATTTAAAAAGCAGAACAATAAATTGATGTATTGTTTAAAAAGGCTTTTGTTGTTTTAAGGAGTAAGTTTCAAAAATAAATATTTTTGTTTTTGGTATTAAACATTAATATCTAATGTTTTAAATTTGTATTTAAAAAGCAGAATTCTAAATTCTCTTATTGGTTTTTATTTTGATTAAAATGGCAAAACAACTGTTTCAATTATATTTTACATTTAATTTGCCGAAAAACATGAAACCGACACAATTTGCTATTTGCATTTAAAATAGAACCATTTTATAAGGAATTTTAAGTCAAACCAAAGAAAATGCGCAATTTCCACTATCCCGAAAATGGATGCCATTGCCGGCAATAGACGTCCAATCCATTTTGGCTGAGAGGGCTGTTAGCACCCCAATGTCTATCACCAACAATGATACTTAAACATGATTAACTCAACGCCAGCAAATCCCAGATGAACTGGATTTGACGTCCGTCAGTGGCAGTGAATAAGTTAATATACATTACACAATATATATATTTTTTTAATTGTAGTGTTAAAGACTCGGCAATATTTGTGTTCCCCGGCAGCGAACTTGCTTTCTTTCTTGAGCTAATATCAATTGTTGAGTTGGGCCCAAGGGCTTTATATGCAAATGTATACAAGTTAACATGCAGGGTGGGTCGTCCCTGAAGAGAGAAAGAGAGCGAGAGCATCAGGCGTTATTGAGATGCATGAGCTACGGAACCAATAGGAAGGAGGAAGCATCCTGGTCGGAGGATCAACGTGCATGGATGCCCTCAGATGACCGAACTCAAAATCTCACTTGAAGAAGAGTTTCCTTGAGGGACATCTCTAGTTTGGCAACGAGGTAAGCTTTATTGATTTAAAAGTTATTTAGTCTAATTGTTAATGTGTTTTATTCCATTTTAAAGGGTTGGGAGACTTTAAAATTCATGAGTGTTGAATCTGTACTACAATACAATGTTTCCTATTAATACTCAGAGTCAGAGCAGTGATAGATGAGTGTCTTCTGTTAACTTTTTCTAGGGTGGAGACCTGGAGAAATAAGTTTTGATGTTTTTAGGCAAAATTTAATCACGTTTTCTCTATGATTAAATGAACTTTTTCAGGGTTACTTCTGTTCAGGTATTTAGAAAAAAAATCTAACTCCCAAGTATGGATACATACATGCATATATGAATTTAAAAAAAGAAAAAGTATGTGTATTTTATATCTGTTACAGCTTTTTTCACGATAAAAATCACAAAAAGCCTTTACAATGTTGTACAAAACTGCATCGTAAGCGTCTAAAGTATAATGATAAAAATCTGCCTTTAACATTTTAGAATTTGTATGTCCTTGTTTTTAACATTTTCTCATAGTGAAATTATTTCCGTTGTTTTTCCGACACAAAACCATACCATTTTTAAATGATAAATAATGTAAATCATTGTACACTATTGTGAAATTTACACTCCAGACTAAAATTAGTTTTAAAATGTAATATCAAGTCAAGTGACGTGATGTAAAATAATGCAAGTCCACCTTCGCCAAAATAGTATATTTTTAGGTGAAAAGGTGATATTACATGTATTTGTTGCGTTCATTTTGTTGTTAAAATTCAATGTTAAAGTGGTGAATAAGTGTTCCAACACGTTGCCTTGAAGGACACAGTTCCATCCCTGATGCTGCTCACCCTGTCCAGCGTCCCTTCGATGCCCAAGGACAGGAGCCTCCAGGCGGACATGCTCAAGACAAGTCCCCCCCGGGGCTACTTCCCCGACCCTCACCACCACCCGCACCCGTACATGGACTTCTTTCCCCGGACTCACGGCCTCCTCCACCCCATCAAATCCAACTCCGCCTTGGTGCTCAACCCTTACGTCCAGCAACAGCAGCATCAGCAACAGCACATGTTAGCCGGCCCGGGGCTACCTTACCTCGGTCACCTCGCGCCGGGACCCCCGCTGTGTTCGTCCAAGCCGGAGGAGCTGGCCGCGGTAGTGACGGAGCACGCCGCCGGGCCTCTCTCGCATTCGGACTTGAGTATTTGCAGTCCGGCCGGCGGGAGGTCGTCGTGCGCTTCCGCGTCGCCCGCCAAGCAGGTGCTACGAAACCGGGCTTCGTCCCCGGAGAAGAGGGGTCGCTTCAACTTCAGTGAGGACGACTTGTTCGCCGTCTTGTACGGATACTCGGCGGGGCCTGAACGCGGCGGAGGCCACGCTATTTCTGGGGTCAATCTTCCGGACAAACCAGGTAAATAAATCATTCCTAATTTATGAAATTAACTATTTCACTGACAGTTGTCACTACATGGAAAAACCTATAATCCAAATACAGTATATAATTCAAAATGCGTGCATATTACGTGTTGACATTTCATTAATATTAATTATGATGCTAAATCAAGAACAATAAAACTAATAATTATAAAACCACAAAATAAATTAGTAATACATTTATTATTTTTCCACTTGTTTTTTTTTTATATATAGTTTTCCTGGCCATTGTGATTCATTTTTATTATCATTATTTTTTTTTATTATTAAAATGAAATTTGTGATTTCATCTTTATTTAATACTCACAACAACAAAAATATGATAATATCCCCTGTTCTAACACCATTTGGCAAGGGAAAAACCAAATAAATCTTTTTAAGCTCAATTCAACCCTAAAATGAATGTTACCTATTATTGTAATACACATATTACTAAATTCTGTGTTTAAAAAAACAACAACCAAATCCTATAAAAAAAGAATATTATACATTCCAATGATCATAGAATTCATGATTAAATATTTCCTTCCAGAATGTCACGTCCTCCCCTTGGACAAGGATGCTCTGGACCTTCCTGAAGGTAAGAGTCTCCGCTGTTTGACTATATTCTAGGCCTGCAGCCATCGATTATTTCAGTAGTCGATTAATCGATAATTTAGTTCAAATAATCGAGTAATCGGATAAGGACCTTAAAGAATTAACATACTTTTAAAAAATAATTTAAAAAAGCGGATCTATGTCCGACAAAAGAACAGTTGGCTAACTTATGTAGCAAAAGTCCGCTAGCATAAATGCTATAAAATGCTAACGATTGTTTTACAATGCTCTTATTGATTGGTTCAGACACATATTCCCACAAAAAATGGCTAAATATACAAATAAACGAATGCATTAAAAAAAACATTAGCTCAAACAAAAACTTATGTTGGTCTTAACAGGGAGCAGATGGATTCAGCCATGTGAAATGAGGTAGAGGGCCGTGTATCCATCCAAATAAATAAAACTAAATGCAAACACTTTCAAAACAAACCATTACAACGCCACTTTAATTAAACGAATACTCGAAGCAGCCAAATTTAATTCAAATTTCTTTCAGATCGAATACTCGAGTTAATCGATTAATCGTTGCAGCACTACTATATTCCATGACAGAAAATGAACATTATTCTCATTGTAGGTCTGACCATCGTGCAGGCGTGGTGGGGTAGCGTCTCTCACTGTGGCGTCTTCACCTCTGCGAAAAGCAGCGTTCCCAAAGGAACCCGCTTCGGACCCTTCCTGGGGAAGCTGGTGAACACCAGCGAGATGAAAACCTACGATGACAACACTCTCATGTGGGAGGTAGGACATCTCGTGCTACTGTTTTGGTTAGCAAAAGATTCCCAACTGACTTTCCCGTCTTCCACAGGTGTTCGAAAACGGTCGCCTGAGCCACTTCGTAGACGGCCGAGGCGGCTCGGGCAACTGGATGTCGCTGGTCAAATGCGCCCGTTTCGCTGACGAGCAGAACCTAGCGGCGGTGCAGGTCAAAGGTCAGATTTTCTACGAGGCCTGCAAGGAGATCCGAGGCGAGCAGGAGCTCCTGGTGTGGTACGGGGACGGCTACGTGCAGTTTTTGGGCATCCCGCTAGCTCTCAGGGGGCATGACGAAGCGGACGATGTGCTACCTCCGGCTGAAGGTGACAAGGAGCGGCGCGATGAGTTGAACGGTGGCATTTAATTCTTTATATTTGTGAAAATTTTCTCCAGATTCCGGCGAAGGCTTCAAGTGCGACCGCTGTGGTAAAGTGTTCGCCTACAAGTACTACCGCGACAAGCACCTGAAGTACACGCGCTGTGTGGACCGCGGCGACCGCAAGTTTCCGTGCCACCTTTGCAGCCGCTCTTTTGAGAAAAGGGACCGCCTGCGCATTCACATCCTGCACGTGCACGAGAAGCACAGGCCGCACAAGGTCATTACAATTATTTTTCTTTACAGAAGATAAAGAATATATGCTAGGATTGTTATATCATGATTTAATGACGATAGACATCCAATCCATATGAACTGGGAGGTTGGCAGCGAATGAACATCCGTTCATTCGCTGCCAAACCTCCCACTTCAAATGGATTGGATGTCCATTGCCTTCAATGGCTGTGGATGTGTTAATAAACATACTAGTGCTGCAACGATTAATCGATTTTACTCGAGTAATTCGATTAGAAAAAAGATTCTAATCAAATTTTGCTGCTTCAAGTATTCGTTTAAATAAAGGGGCGTTGCAATGGTTTGTTTTCAAAGTGTTTGCATTTAGTTTTATTGATTTGGGTGCGTACGCTGCCCTCTAGTGGCAACAGTAAATATATAACTCATTTCACATGGAGTAATTTGATTAGAAAAAAGATTTGAATCAAATTTTGCCGTTTCCAATATTCGTTTATTTAAAGTGATGTTGTTATGGTTTGTTTGAACGTGTTGCATTTAGTATTATTTATTTGGCTGGATACACTGCCCTCTAGTGGCAACAGTGAATATGATATAACTCATTTCACATGGCTGAATCCAGCTGCTTCCCGTTCAGACCAACATAAGCTATGTTTTTTGTTTGAGCAAATGTTTTTTAATGCATTCGTAATTTAGTTTGTAGGTATATTTAGCTGTTTTTTGTGGTAATCTGTGTTTGAACAGTTTGTTAAGAGCATTGTGTAAAAAAAAAAAAAAAAAAAAAAAAAAGTATTTTATAGCCTTTAAGCTAACAGACCTTTGCTATGTAAGTTAGCCTATTGTTATTTTATTGTACTTTTTTTTATACTGTTTTAGGCTCAGCTCAGGTATTTTAAATAATTTGTGTTCCTTATCCGATTACTCGATTATTTGAGCTAACTAGTTCATCGATTAATCAACTGCTAAAATAATCGATAGCTGAAGCCCTTAAACAAGCCATTGTGTATATACAGTATGTATATATATTAGGGCTGTCAAAATTATTGCGTTAACGGGCGTTAATTAATTTTTTAAATTAATCACGTTAAAATATTTGACGCAATTAACGCACTCACCACCGCTCAGACAGATTTAAATGACAGTACAGTGAACTGTTTGTTAATTGTGTTTTATGGAGTTTTGCCGCCCTCTGCTGCCGCTTGGGTGCGACTGATTTTATAGGCTTCAGCACCCATGAGCATCGTGTAAGTAATTATTGACATCAACAATGGCGGGCTACTAGTTTATTTTTTGATTGAAAATTTTACAAATTTTATTAAAACGAAAACATTAAGAGGGGTTTTAATATAAAATTTCTATAACTTGTACGAACATTTTTCTTTTAAGTAACTACAAGTCTTTCTATCCATGGATCGCTTTAACAGAATCTCAATTTATTGTTATAATAAACAAATCGTCCTTATGTACTGTATTTTGAATGTATATATCCATATTGTGTCTTATCTTTCCATTCCAACAATAATTTACAGAAAAATATGGCATATTTTATAGATGGTTTGAATTGCGATTAATTACGATTAATTAATTTTTAAGCTGTAATTAACTCGATTAAAAATTTTAATCGTTTGACAGCCCTAATATATATATATCACAATTTCAGTAATATAATTGAATGAAGCTCTTTATTGGACGAATCATAAACTGAAAGATTCCTTTCTTTAAATGAAAGCATGTTCTGAGAATTATATATGGAGAATTTTAAATTAATGAACTGATTTTAGTCAGACTTGATTCTTTATGTCTGGATTGTATTTGTAAAAAAAGATGAGTAACGTTAAAAATGTTCATTTCAGATAGGAAAATACAATAACTATGTAATAAATAATCAGTATTAATGAAACTATTGCACATTATACGCCGATATTGTGATGTTAAACAAAGCAATACTGTGCTAAGCTAGCATTTTTAGCTAAGCTAAAATGGTCGTTTTATATGTTGCAGTGTACAGTATGTGGAAAGAGTTTTTCCCAGTCGTCAAGTCTCAACAAGCACATGCGAGTCCACTCGGGAGAACGTCCGTATAAGTGTGTCTACTGCAACAAGGTGAGCAACAAAATTCGAGAATAAATGTGTTTAAAATATATACAATGTAAATCCGCCATTTTTGTAAGGTTGTCTCTTGTCCACTTACTTATTTCACGGTGCATTTGGCGCAAGGAGGTCCTCTATTGTGTCCCTCCGCGGGCACACTTCGGCGACACACTTACATGCTAATTATAGCCAGATGTACACCCACCCTTTTGTCTCGCCACATAACAAGTTGAATTTACGAGCAACGAATGAGCACAAGCCCTTTTTTGTTCTTTTTGTCTTCTTTCACGCGACATCCTCGCTCTTTTTTCTTTTAACACACTCAGGGAATGTTTTGTTCAAGGTAATCTTAGATGTATTGGTATCACCGCCTGACCTGTTTTTTTTTTTTTTCGCTAGCTAAGTAGACGATTGTTTTACGTAACTACAAACAAAATAACGAATATATATTTAAAAAAAAAACTTTTAGTAGAAATTAAAACATAGTTGTGGTTTCAATGTTTTCCTTACATTTTGTTTAATACGCAAAAGTGGGACTACTTTGTCACCTGATTAAAAATACAATTCCCAGCCCTCAAACGATGTTTTATTAATTTTTTGTGTGTGTGTGTAAAACTGAAAATGTTTGAAGCATATTTGTGGTAATTTCCAGAAGAAAATATCAAATGTTTTTACATTCTATTTAAATTCTATTTTACTATTTTTTAGTTCTTAGTTTTGGTTTGAATAACCAGGGAAAAAAAGGGAAATACAGTAACAGTAACGGGACTACTTTTTTGCTTGATTAGTAATATATGCAATATTTTTTCATAATTCACTTTTTTTTCCTAAACAAAATGGAATTTAGCATTTCAACCCAGATAGCAGACCAACGTTGAAAAGATATTGAATCAACATTCCGCTGCCGATCTTATATGTTGAATCAGCGTCACTTTTGCACCCTCAATTAATTACAAAACCTAAACGTCATTTCGATTATTAATAATATTAGATAAACGTTGAATCAATGTTATGTTTTCGACCAAAATCCTCCATAATTCAATGACTTTTCAATCATATTTCCCGGTCAATCATAAATCAACTATTTGTCAACGTTAGGTCACCAACTATAAAAGAATGTTAACCCAACCATCGCCTGACATACGTAAGAACAACGTTGTTTCAACGTCACTTGACGTCGAAAATTTTGAAGTCAACCATACTGATGATTTTGATGGAAAATCTACGTTTATTCAATGTCGGTCTGCTGTCTGGGAAGTATGTTGTAAATGTTAATGACATTCGTTCAAAGTAGTGCCATTCACTATTAACAAATATTTTAGTTAGCAAAAAAAAAAAAAAAAAAAAAGAAATTAACCATAAAAATGTAACTGCAAAAAACTAACAATTCCAAAGAACTATTTAATATTTTTTTCGTTTTGCCAAAAACAAAAACAAATGCATGTTGTTTTCATTGTGATAGTTTGTCAAAAATGAACCGAAACTTGCTTGATTAAAAAAGCAAACTCGAAAATAATCATAATCATTGTTTTCGTTTTCTAAAACGGAATTAGAAATATTAATAAAAACGAACGTCTCCATAAAATTCTCATATATTGTACGTGTTTTAAAACAAGCACGTGTTATTTTTGGACGGCCATAATGCCAAAAACGAGAGTTCTAACTGGAACTATTTTATCGCCTGATTTAAAATAACAAATTCCTCGTCCCTAATGTGTTTTTTTTTTTTTTTTTACCTTCCCGTCTACTCGAGGCCTTCACTGCCTCCAGCATTTTGCGCACGCACATCCGCCAGCACTCTGGAGAGCGGCCCTTCAAGTGCAAGCACTGCGGGAAGGCCTTCGCCTCCCACGCGGCCCACGACAGCCACGTCCGCCGGACTCACGCTCGGGACAAGCCGTTCCCTTGCGACCTGTGCGGGGCTTCTTTCCAGGAGGAGCACGAGCTCAAATACCACGCCAAAACTCATAAAAGTAACCAACCTTATTGATTTTTTTATTATTTAGGTTGGCTAAAATGATTGAAAATCTAAATATACCAACAACGCAAATACACATTTTTAACAGTTTCACTGCCATTAACGGTGATGGATGTCGAATCCAATTTGACTCGTTTGATGGCTATTAGCCCTCCCAATCAAAACGGATTGGACATCTTCAGCCGTCAATGGGAGCCAATGACTTAACACCCGTTGCAAAATTTAATGATGTAAAAAAATATTCGAGACATTAATGTTAACATGAATTAAATGTTTACTTTTTGTGCTTTTTTAAAAGACAGGCAAATCTCGGACAGCACAATTCACAGCCCAGGAAACAGCTCATTGAAGGAATCCTTTTTGGACAGTGCAAAAAACCAAAGAAACACCGAAATGAACTTCCAAACTTACACCGGAATGACACTTTTAAACCAGGAATATCGTCCTTGGAACTAATTTCTACTTTGTTTTATTTTTAAAGCGCAAAGCTTCTTTTTAGGTTGTTTTGAATTGTTTAATTTAACGAGGCATATTTATATCAATGTGATTTGTGATGTGAATTGTGAAAAAACGTTAGTCCTCCATCCATTTATTATTATTATTATTATGGGCTTTGAAGAGACTGTTTTATTTTGCTTATTTATCATGTCTGATGATTGTATTCCCACTGAAAAGTGGCTTTCATTCTGACAAATAATTAAAAAAAAAAAATCCTAGCATGATTGATGGCTTCTGTTTCATGTAAAAAGTAACTTCGTACAACCTTGCCTCTATTTAAACTAGCTTTTAAGTTAGTGCTTTTGTACATTGAAATGTAAGAAAGGGTGTAAATGAAACAAGTCCCTGTGGAGCAAATGAATGACAATAGTGTGTTGTGCTATTGGCACTAGCACAATGAAACCCAGCCTGATGGACATCTGCCCTCACACAGACACACTCACTTTGCAGCACAGATGTCAAACCGATACGATACGATTTGCTCACGATATGGCGATACAAGAATTATCGATGCATTGGTAAGGAAATCCTTCTATGATACAACTACTAAACAGAAAAACAATATTGTTATTTTTATCCTTCTGCTGTGAGTTTATTACTTCCAGACATCCAATCCATTTGAAGTGGGAGGGATGGCATCGAATGAACATTGCTGTCAACTATGGCTGTCAGTGGCAGCCAATGCCGGGCAATGAGTTTATTTTGGGGCATTTCACATCATTTGTTTGTTGATTTTGGGTTACAGAAAAGGAAGTGACTCAAGAATGTCCCCAAATGAATAGGAAGTGACACAAAACCAATAGGAAGTAACCTGTAAATGCCTTCAAATGAACAGGAATCACCTGTCAATTAAGCCTGTCGCGATTTGCAATAAGTCAAATTATCACTTGGTAAGTAAAAATGAGGACGGTAATTTTCCGGTTGCGATTTATTGTGCGTACGTGTACACATATGTGCGTGTTTGTGCTGCGTGCACTTGGCACAAGTGCGTGTTGATTACATATAAGACTCCAGTAGCTTTCAAAGATGTTTATTAGCCATCAACATGCCGTGGAATTAAAGTTCAGACATACAAAATAAGGAAATACTTCTATATGAAACATTGTAAAACGTTAGCATTGCTACATTGAGGCTAATGGAAAAAAGACAATGTACTAACCACTTTAGCCTGCTATAAAACATTGGCAGTCTTCTACACAACGCAACATTGCAGTTAAAATGTGACACTCTAAACATGAAAATTTGCTGGATTAAAGAATTTGCAAGCGATGCGAATAAAAGAAAAAAATATTACTGACACATGTTTGACAATGTTTTTTTTCACTGAGTGTAAGGCTTACAGTTAGTGGCTTAGCAAGGGTACTTCTGCTGAACATTTCAAAATAAGAGTACCGTAGTTGCCCGAATATAAGACGGCCCTGATTATAAGACGACTCCCTCTTTTTCAAGACTCAAGTTTGAAAAAAAGACTTTTTGAACACCAAATTAATTTTTATACAGAAAATAATTACATCTGAAACAAATGATTATAACAATATATTTGAGCGAAAAAGCATGTTATTTTGCCTCATTCAGATCTTAATATCTGAACATTTAAATATGTAAACTAAAGTGCAATCACATTCGTAAGTGAATGGCTTCTGGTTTTGGAAATGTAAATAAACCAATATTGTGATAAAAGAACAAAATTGCTGTAACTGCATTAACCATCAAAGAGAAGTCTAACTGTAACTGTAGTCTTGAAACAAATCTGAATAAGGAAAAACATTGCAATAAAATAATGCAAACTTAACCAGTTTGCATTATTTTATTGCAATGTAATATCTGAACATTTAAATATGTAAACTAAAGCGCAATCACATTCGTAAATGAATGGCTTCTGGTTTTTGAAATGTAAATAAACCAATCTATTGTGATAAAACAGAAAAATTGCAACAACTGCATTAACCATCAAAGTGAAGTCTAACTGTACTGTAGTCTTGAAAACAAATCTGAATAAGGAAAAAAAACTTGAGAGTAGCTGAGATCTGTCATGACAGAACATCGCTTCAATGATATCTGGCGCCATCTAGCGTCGTGAATGGGTATAATGTCTAGACCGTCAATATAAGACGACCCCCATTTTTTCTGTCTTATTTCAATTAAAAAAACACCGTCCTATATTCAGGCCAATACGGTACGTCATGTTCAGATTTTTGGAGGTAATCGCAAATACTTCAGATTCTACACTTAGAATAATTTAAAAATGACACCCATTATGAAAAATCTAATTGGCAATGATAATATGATGTAATAAATGATAATAATTTGGCTTCAAATTTGTTGCATGCGCACTTTGCAGGGCAAGATGACAGTCATTTTGAATCAAATTAACACTTTTAATGGGCTCTAATTGGCAGACAACAAAAATGACTGCGTTTGTGGCCTATATTCTGCACCTAACTAGCTTTAAAATGACTCATTATGCATTGTGTTTTTTTTTATATTTATAAATTTTAAAATAGTTTTATTTAAGAATAACAATTTATTGCATTTCAATAGATGATTTATTAGGATGTAGTGTCACTGTATTCATGGTTGAATAGGTTAAAAAAAAAACTGGGAATAATATCGCATATCGCAATAATTTATAAGACAACAAATTTTAGTAGGCGATATATTATCGCGACAGACCTACTGTCAATGCTCACAAAAGACTGTCTATGACTGTCAGTGGCATTCAATGCCAGTCAGAGATTATTTTGCGGGATTTCACATCATATCTTGTTGATTATGGGGAATTTACAGGTCAATTCTTGTTGATTTTGGGTTACTGAAAAAGAAGTGACTCAAAAACTCATTCACTCCCAGACATTAACACCGGTGCAACCCTCTTCACTCCCGGCCGTTTTACTGGATTTTGACTGATTTTGCAAGACCCACAGAAAATTCTGTTCTATTGCTATATGAACATGGAACCCACCAAAAGAAAGATGACTCTCTTCTTTCAGCAGGAAAAAAAGTAAGTTCATATCTTTTTCCATTCTTTAGAAATCAGCATTAGAAAATAGCTTAGTATGAGCAATTTTCCAATTTCTGATGAAAAAACAGAGAAGTTGAGCTTTTTGTGAAAGCATACATTTCAAACATAACTTTGACTTTAACGCAGCTATTTTTTGCTTTAGTTACATCCCAAACATCAGAATAATGTTTTCCTTTTACAAAATAACATAAACAAGACAAATAGAGCTTTTGATAGCAAAGTAACAATTTATTTACACATAACTAACTGAGCGATGACGCTGTTGAGGCCGCGACAGCCGGGTTAACTTTTCCCTCATCGCTGCCTGTCTCATAAAGATGGATTTTTTTGAGTGTGTGCGGGGTCTGCTTGGCGAGCAGCACGGACTCAACGGCATCGTCCGCTGCACTGGTGGTCCTGGTCATTCTGTTCGGTCGTCCAGCGCCTGGCATCCCGGGCGTCTTCTAGGTTGTTCTCCATTCAGTTGTCTTCCGCCGGCGCCCCGGCCGTTCATTGCCGTTTAATCCAAATGCGCCACTGCCCTCCAGTGGCCAGTTTTATTGCTTTAAAATGGACTTTCAGCTGTGTGCTTTGGAGCTAAATTGAATCAGAACCCAGAGATTTCTCTTGTTAAAAAAAAAAAATAAAAAAATAAAAAAACGTAAAAGACATATAAATAGGTCTTTGGGACACTGAAACAATTAAAAATAGAATGTATTTATACGTTTTTGGGAGCAAGGGAGTTGAAGTGACTCATGACTCCATGACTGGCTGTGAATGCTCCGGTTTCAGTGCCATTGACGGCGCTAGACGTCAAATCCAGTCAAAATGAACTGGATGTCCAGCACCGACAATGGCAGTGTGGTAACGTAGATACTATTCTAATGGAATACTTGGGTAGCAACGTGTTAGTTTATTTTTATTTTTAAACAGTGAGAACTTTTTAAAACGATATATAGATTCTTGGTGGGAGAATATCGATACATTTTTAGGCTACAGTGTATCGCGATTAGAGCTGAAACGAATACTCGAGCATCTCGAGTAACTCGAGTTAAAAAATTGATCCGAGTAATTTTATTCACCTCGAGGAATCGTTTAATTTAGCCAGCTCTAAGATTCACTGGTTGCCCGGACTACTTTTAATGCTGGACAACGTGCTGACGTCACATGCGTAGAGGAAGAAGCAATAAAAAAATAAAAAAATAAAAAAAACCTTACTGCAGCAGACAGCCACTACAAACTACGCCAACGTTGCTAAAAACTACGCCCGCATGATGCTAGCGTGATAGCAGGTAGTGTTCGATGCGTCTTATAGATATCGCATGCATTTAGAACTAGATGCGAAATGACAGGCTGGGCCGCGTCTGAGCGGCGTTAGTAAACAGCCACCATCTTTAAGCAGTAGACTTCTCAGCGCTAATAAATATAACGTTACTGTCACTCGCTCACGTAACGTTAGCCTTTCGGAGGGCTAGGTTTCTATTGATTATGACCACTGTCGATGCGTGGCTAAAGTGTCTTACTCTGTAAAAACACGGCGCTGTAGAGTGATTATGGTGTAAAATTAAAACATAATAAATCTAAGTGTCAGTTTTAGCTCAGTAGTCATTGCTGAATAAAACACCAGGTAGCACTGGTCCTTAATGTGCTCCAATACAGCAGGTATCATACATTTATTTTGAACACTGCAAAAACTTAAATCCTATCAGTACTTACAGTTTAGACTAACTTAAAACTTAACTAGAACTAAGCTTAGAAAATAGCTTGACACAAATGGAAATCCAATTGAAACACGTGGGAAAAACGTCTCGCTTTTAAGTGATGTTTGTTATTAAGCGTAATTTCATTTTTAGGTAAGAAATATGTTTTTTTTTTGTTTTTTTGAGTGAAAGCAGTGATTTTTTTTTCTAGTCACATCTGAGATGCAATTGTTGGCTGTTTTCAACAATGTACATCGGAAATAAAGACATTAATTGACTCAAAACGGTTCAATATTAGATTTTTTTTCTCAGGTATATTTATAATTGCTCCCCCCCACAAAAAAATGTTTTATCCAATTACTCGATTAATCGACAGAATTTTCAGTCGATTACTCGATTACTAAAATATTCGATAGCTGCAGCCCTAATCGCGATATATCACCTTTTCGATATATTGTCACACCCCTAACACCGATGTATATTCTTTATCCTCTGTGTAGAGGAGCTAATATTACTGCCTTTGAATCCATTTCCACTTCAAATGGATTGCAGTTTTTTGTACTTTAAATTCCAAAGTGGAGGCTTTCCCGCTTATGAGCCACTGACTGTAAAGCCCCCGCCCACATGTGTTACTTAGCTGGGATTGACTCCCAAGAAGAAGAGGGCAGATGGCCTCACTCTGCTCCACAGGGGCCACCATGAGGATCCACTGTAGTCCCGTGGGGCGACATACCCCGGACCCCTCCATTCAGACAAGTGAGCGTGCTAAAAAAATGATGGCAGTAGCGCAGGGGGTCCATTCACATGCAGCCGGGGTCCGACGTACCTTTGTCATTCGCGTTGTTCCCAACTCTTCCACGCGAGCGCCACAAAACACTTTTTGTGAGGTGACAACATGACATGAGGTACAAGACATAAATGGAAAAGTAGCTGATTGTCACATTAACTCAGAGGTTGCATTGTTTCTACTAAGAGTGGGAACTTCTTGTTACCTCGTGATACGATACGATTTGCGATACAAAGCTCACGATAACGATCTGACGATTTGGCGATACAATGATTATCGATACATTGGACAGGAAATCATTCTAGGATATTCTACAAACAACTAATAAACAGAAAAACAAGCTTCTGCTGTGAATTGGAATGAGTTTATCACTAGTAGACGTCCAATCCGTTTGAAGTGGGAGGGTGGCAGCGAATGAACATTCGTTCATTCGCTGCCATCCCTCCCACTTCGAACGGATTGAACGTCTATGGCCGTCAGTGGCAGCCAATGCCAGGCAATGAGGTAATTTTGGCCCATTTAAGGTCATTTGCCTGTTGATTTTCAGTTACTTCCTGTTGATTTGGGGGTATTTTATGGTTAATGGTATGTTTATTTTGAGTTACAGAACAGGAAGTGACCTGGGAATGCCCCGAAAATCGGACAGAATGACTGCGAATGCTCTGGTTTCGAATTAGTGCTGCAACGATTAATCGATTAACTCGAGTATTCGATTAGAAAACAAAAATCAAATTAAATTTTGCTGCTTCGAGTTCTCGTTTAATTAAAGTGGCGTTGTAATGGTTTGTTTTGAAACTGTTTGCATTTGTTTTTATTGCATTGGGTGGATACACAGCCCTCTAGTCTACTTCATGTCACATGGCTGAATCCATCTGCTCCCTGTTAAGACCAACATAAGCGTTTGTTTGAGCTAATGATTTTGTTGAATGCATTCCTAATAGGGTTGTTCCGATCATGTTTTTTTTGCTCCCGATCCGATCCCAATCGTTTTAGTTTGAGTATCTGCTGATCCCGATATTTCCCGATCCGAATGCTTTTTTTTTGCTCCCGATTCAATTCCAATCATTCCCGATAATTTTCCTCGATCATATTCATTTTGGCAATGCATTAAGAAAAAAATGAATAAAACTCGGACGAATATATACATTCAACATACAGTACATAAGTACTGTATTTGTTTATCATGACAATAAATCCTCAAGATGGCATTTACATTATTAACTTTCTTTCTGTGAGAGGGATCCACGGATAGAAAGACTTGTGACTTTGTATATTGTGACTAAATATTGCCATCTAGTGTATTTGTTGAGCTTTCAGTAAATGATACTGCAGCCATTCAACCCAAATGCATGATGGGAAGTGGAACCATGACTGTGCGTAGTGCTACCAATTGATATATCTTCTCTGCGTTGGGAAACAACACAAGGGGTTAAGCAAAAGATCAATTGCTACCTTGCTTCCCCACATTGCTTCCCATGATATTTCTAATCGTAGGGAGAGGGAGTGTAAGGCTTTAGCCTATTAAAAAAAAAAGGCTCCAAAGGCTGCCAATATTCACTCTACTCATTTTACGCTGCCTTTTATCGCTCTATATAGGTAAAACAGCGCCATTACAGATTGTGCGCGACAATGCGTGAGTGGGTCGTGCAACGCATGCATTAATTTCGTTAGATATATTAACGTGATACATTTTCAAAAAAATTAATTGCCGCCGTTACCGGGATAAATTTGATAACCCTACCTTTTAAGCCAAAACTAAAGACTCTGGATGAGTGTAGCATATTATGTCTGTAATGTTAAATGCAAATAGAAAACGATTTAATTAAAAAATATATATATATCAAAAAAAGGCATGGCCGATATTTTTTTGCCGATTCCAATACTTTGAAAATGACGTGATCGGACTCGGGATGCCGATCGATCGGGACATCTCTAATTCCTAATTTAGTTTAAAGTTGGGCTGTCAAATTTAACGTGTTAATTAATTTTTTTAGATTAATGACGTTAAAATATTTAACGCATGTGCGGAATGACCCTCTTGTGCATTGCCTCAAACAGATTACAGTGATGCACTTGAGAGCTAAGAGGCAGAGAAAGGTGTCTTGTTTTGTGCTTTTTCTTAACAAACGTATACCATATGTGACGTGCTGCCACTTTGTTTCTTTATTAGGACATTCAGCTTCAACATTAACACAGCTTAAGGTTCTCGGCAGGCCGTAACTAACTCACTCCTGCATCATGTGAGTAAACAGCATTGGCGCTGCGTTCAAGGAGCTTCGGATAATTCTATATCAGAACATTACAAAGGCGTTCATTGGACCGCGCCGTTTATTGGCATAAGCTTCGACAACTCCTTCACAACAAACATAAGTATCATTTAGTGAAAACACAACAAAAATAATTTCTCTCAAAAAATAATGTTCACAAAAAGAAAAGTGCTTCAATTTGTATTAATGAGGCCCTATTCTCACAAAACTAAACAACAGTGCAAATAGAACTGGCATTCCCAATCAAAATAGCTATGCAAAATAAAACTCAGACTTTGGTCAAACTCTATTCAAACATTTCGTTTAGTTCAACAAATACACTGGATGGCAATATTTATTCACAATATACAAACTATCAGAGGTCAAGTACGTTGTGAAGCCAGCACTCAAATGACGTGAATTACAATGAATGGACCAATAAACAGGAAACTACGGCGTCAGTCGAGGGAAAAAACACAGTATTTGGCTTGATTTCTAAGTTAATTTAAAACTCGCCATTGACACCTTGTTGTGTATTTAGTGTATTTAGTTTATTTTTTAATTGAAAATTTTACAAATTTTGATAAAACGAAAACATTAAGAGGGGTTTAAAAATTAATATAACTTGTACTAGCATTTATCTTTTAAGAACTACAAGTCTTTCTTGTGGATCCCTTTAACAGAAAGAATGTTAATAATGTTAATGCAATCTTGTGGATTTCTTGTTATAATAAACAAATACTGTACTTATGTACAGTATGTTGAATGTATATATCCGTCTTATGTCTTATCTTTCCATTCCAACAATAATTTACGGAAAAATATGGCATATTTTAGAGATGGTTTGAATTAATTATGACTAATTAATTTTTAAGCTGTGATTAACTCGTTTAAAAATTTTAATCGTTTGACAGCCCTAGTTTAAAGGTATATTAAGCCATTTTTTGTGGGAAATGTGTCTGAGCCATTTGTTAAGAGCATTGTAAAAAAGTGTTAGCATTTTATAGCATTTAAGCTAGCAGACTTTTGCTATGTAAGTGAGCCAATTTTTCTTTTGGTGTACATAGATCCTAATTTTCTTTTTTTTTTTATATACCGTGTGAAGCCCAGCTCAGGTATTTTAAATTTTTATGTTCCTTATCCGATTACTCGATTATTCAAACTAAATAGTTCATCGATTAATCGACTACTAAAATAATCGATAGCTGCAGCCTTAGAGTTAACTGAGACACTATTATGGTGGAAGATTTTGGTAGCAACTTGTTTTTTTTTTTTTTTTTTAAAAACATTGACACCTTTTTAAAACGATATCTCGTTTCTTGGGAGGAGCACATCGATAACCTTTTGGGATATAAAGTATCACGATATATCACCATTTCAATATTTTGTCACACCCCTAGTTTCTACTGGAGATACATTTTTCCACGTGTTTTTTTAGTCATTTCTATGTTGACAGAGTAGTCGAGTGCCATGTGTTGTTCCCCGAGGGAAAGCTTGGAAGCATATGGACGCTCCAAAGTGCAGCACGTGCTTCTCTTAGTGCTGCTAATCCCACCTCAAACTAAACCCATTTACACACGAGCACGCACGTGCCCCAACGCAACCTCAGGCGAGCCGCAATGTTATTGTTTTTATTACCAATTGGGAAAATGGGGCTCATTAGTAAGCTCGTGGTTCACCTTGTTTTCAATTCAATCAGAAAAAAAGTATACAGTACTTAACTTTATCAAGCCATCATTTTGTGCAGTACATGGACTATTATATTTAAATTGTTGACTCATCTTCAACAAGTGCATACATTTTTTTAGTTACATGCTAATTAGTAGTGTCAATTTTTTAATTACATACTAATCAGTAGTGTTGACAAATTAACTGTAGTTCATTATTATTACATTTGAAATATTTTTTAAAATTTTGATTAAGAATGAATTATTACTGTGTGGAAAAAATGCCTTATATTCTGTTTATGACAACATTTTTTTAAATCGATTGCATTCCAAAATAATTAGCATTTTATCCAGGCAAGCAATCATTCCAATAGACTATGTTGAGTTAATTATCGAGAGTTGATTGAATATTTGCTTGATTGATTGAATATTTGCTTGTGCTCATATATACCTAATACATACATAATATATATTGCCATATTTTTTTCTTATTTGATATAACCAGTAAATGATTATTGCTTGCTATACTAGGCTGTAGTATAATGTTTAAGTGTTACAAAGTGTTAAAGAGGGTCGGGGTGACAACTGCCTTGCTTCATGGCCGCAACATTGCGTAACTAGACCTTCTAGGACATCTTTAGCATCTTACGTCTAGACTTTCGAGGACAATCTTCCATTCGAGGACATCTTCCCCCTTCGAGGACATCTTCCATGGCCGCACCGTTGCATAACTGAAGTGTCTGGGTCATTCTGACCACTTTACCTAAGTGCCTTTGCTTACACACGTGTATTTAATTAGTTCCACCTACATGCTCGCACATAGTCAACCAAAATCACATGGGTGTCTCCAGCTTGCTTTCCCCCTTCCTTTAGGGCGGCACCTTTCTGTGTTAGGACAGATCCCTAATAAAAGAAAGAGCAAGGTGTTTTTTTTTTTTTTAGATCAATTTTGGTGACTATACAGCGTAATCTAGCATTTCACTGTCTAGTCCCTCCTTGCTCTCCTTGGCCAAGAAAACTGAGTGTCTTCTCTCCTTATTTTTGGGTAATTTTACAAATGTCTACCTAAGGGTCTATTTTTGAACTTGACAGACTATATGTTTATATATGCAAGATAAAAAAAAAAAAAAAAGAAAAAGTAATTTGCAATGTACAAACACAGACATACCGTAATACTTTTACCTCTTTTTTTATTTTTCTTTTCTTTCCAGGTGTCATTTTAAAGGGATAAAATGCCAATTCAACCCTTCTGTTACCCGAGTTTTGACAGGTCAGTTTGACCCAAGCAATGTGCAAGTGTTGAAAAATTATTTTAAAAAATTAAGCTCAGACTAATTGGCTGCCATTGACGATGATAGATGTTTGATGCATTTTGACTGGGAGGGGCTCCAGTCAAAAATGGGAGAGAGTTAAACGTGTCAGAAACTGACTTTTTAAAACGTTAATCTAATTGTAAACATGTGCCGCTAACCTTCATTAGGCCAAGTAGAACACGTGTAATAGCCAAAATACATATTTTTTTACAAAAAGATGGGTCTATTCGTCCTCTATGACTAAATATACTAATATAAAATAACCCCACTAATAATTTCACTGCATCACAAATAGCACGATTTCACTTTAAACCAGTACTTCTCAAAGAGTGGAGTGCGGCGCAGAGCGATGCAGTGAGTGGTGCATGTGACCTCGGCAAACATACTGTACTTTTCTGCCGTACTAGAATAAAGTGTAATTGCACATCCACTCAGTGGGTGGCAGTGGCCCTCTCATTTTCAGAGTATGGCAGTATCTTTGAACAAAACAAGAGCACACAGCAAAGAGCACTGGAGATATGAAGAGCTAAGACGAGGAAATATGACGAAGCGTATGTAGCGTTTGGCTTTGACTTTTGATAAAGTGGGAGACGAGGAAAGACCAGTCCGTTTACTGTGTTTAAAAATGTTTGCAGCAGACAGCAGGAAGCCAAATTAAGACATCACTTAAAGACATTAAATCCCAATTACATTGATAAGCCGCTTGGCTTTTTTTTTCAGCGAAAATGTGCCAAATATTGCGAATGATCGTCCCGCCTTGTCCGTGTTACATCTGTAAACCAGCGAGCACTGTAAGCATCAAATAAGGTGGCATTCCAAGTTGCTCAATGGAAAATAACCTCACACCATAGCAAATAAACTGATACTGCCTGGAGCAAAAATATAAACTGTCCCTCTGCCTAATGACACTGTCGTTTTTGTTCAATTAAATTTTGTTTTTTCGGTCAAATTGTTTGGCATATTGTCCTCATGAATTAATGTTGCAAATCAATTTGAATGTATTATTATTTATTGATTTTATTACATTTTATTTTTCTGTATGAAATGGTCAAAAAATGTACTTTTGACTGTATTTGTACAGTTTGGATGTGACTTTCTTTCAGTCTTTTCTGTTACAAACAAAACAATGTTAATAAAGATAGACTTTAATATTAAAAATGACACGTTACGCAGAGCTGTACTCTTTAAAAATGAAAACAATTTTATAGAGAATTTATACTATTTACCGTGGCGCCAGAGAGTTGGGGGGATGCGAACATTTACATCTTACTTAGGCCGGTGGGTGACAGAAAACAATTGAGTAAGACTGCTTTCAACGATGTGTTAAAATTTAAAACCCATCAATGTAACAGGAAGGTTAAACCATTCATTTTCAGCCCAGGTATATGTAGTAGTAGTGTAGGAGTAGTAATAGTATTTACAAAGGATGTGTTGTGGTAGTTAGTGAAAGACAATGAAAATTTATTATATATTGGAAATTACCCTTTATCTCTTAGCCAGCCCGTCCCAGTCAAAATGGATTGGACGTCAATCACCATCAAATGACAGCCAAGGAGTTAAACACACATTAATTAAATCAACTAAATTCGATCAAAGTCAGGGGCTGCCCCCCCTCCAACTTTGCACCTTAATCATGCTATGGATGGGAAAACATCCACTTGACCCTCGTGTGATGCACCTCTGTTGCTGGGCAGATCATTGACCGTGACTACCCACTGACCCCGAGGGAGAGCAAGGGTTAAAGGTGAGAGTATCCTGAAGGGCTAGTGGTGGTGTTTAAGGTTGACACCATGCCTCCTTTATCCTTGCTGAAACATTCATGACGCCTCTAATGTACCCTAACGGCTACTTTACGGCTTCCCTCGCATTCGGTAGCCTAGCGTCACCTCCCGCTAGTTAGCCAGCTAGCTGCCGACAAACGGGCGTCTAACCTTTTAACACCATAGATGCTTAGATTTTTTTTTCTCACTTGGACAAGGAGATTCAGGTCTGTCATGTGACTGGACTAGGGGCTCCAGGTCTGTCCTGGTCACATGACGTCAAGCCCAACATGCTTAGCGTGTGGTCGGAAATGCGAGCTCCTTGTTGGGACGCATTGATCTGTTAGGATTGCTGGCCTCCATTAAGGTTTAAGCTTTGACAGCTGATAGCAACATCCTTGTTAAGAGTCCGTGGAATTTTGATTTTTGTTCCACTCTTCATTTTCTCCTGTAACTGTGCTTCTTTCCAACAGAGTAATAGCCAAATCTTTTACAGATTTTCGTTTAGAATAATAATTTTATTATTAGTTTTAGTATAACCTCGGGGTGCTTTGCTCTGTTGGTTAGTAAACTGCCACGGGCCACTTCTCGTTGATTTTGGCACTTTGGGGTGATTTTTTAGTTGCTTCTGGTTGATTTTGTGGCATTTTCGGGTCAATGATAAAGCTGAAAGTGCTGAAATTATTTAAAATACAAATAGTGGTGCTAGGGTGCTAGTTAAAAGTCAATGGGCCTGTTGATTTCAGGTCGCTTCCTGTTGATTTCGTGGCATTCCCGGGTAAATTCCTGTTGTTTTTGGGTTGCTTTCTGTTAATTTTGGGTTATTTTGAGGATTTAGGTTTTTTTTGTTTTTGTTAAAAATGACCATTGGAGATCTTTTTTGTGGGGCCGAGATGTCAATGATAAAAAGCAGGAACAGCTGAAATAGTTGAAAATATACATACAGTATATTTTTCTGGGTCCTAATTAAAGTCAATGGGATTAAATGAGACAATTTGATATAATGACAATTTGGTAAGAAAATGTCAAATGTTGAAGCCGGCCTATATTATGTGTATATACAGTACATATACAGTGGGGCAAATAAGTATTTAGTCAACCACTAATTGTGCAAGTTCTCCCACTTGAAAATATTGGGGAGGCATGTAATTGTCAACAGGGGTAAACCTCAACCATGAGAGACAGAATGTGGATAAAAAAATTTAAAAAAAAAAAAACAGAAAATCACATTGTTTGATTTTTAAAGAATTTATTTGCAAATCATGGTGGAAAATAAGTGTTTGGTCAATACCAAAAGTTCATCTCAATACTTTGTTATGTACCCTTTGTTGGCAATAACGGAGGCCAAACGTTTTCTGTAACTCTTCACAAGCTTTTCACACACTGTTGCTGGTATTTTGGCCCATTCCTCCATGCAGATCTCCTCTAGAGCAGTGATGTTTTGGGGCTGTCGTTGGGCAACACAGACTTTCAACTCTCTCCACAGATTTTCTATGGGGTTGAAATCTGGAGACTGGCTAGGCCACTCCAGGACCTTGAAATGCTTCTTAGGAAGCCACTCCTTTGTTGCCCTGGCTGTGTGTTTAGGATCATTGTCATGCTGAAAGACCCAGCCATGTCTCATCTTCAATGTCCTTGCTCATAGAAGGAGATTTTCACTCAAAATCTCTCGACCCTAACCCTAACCCTTTACACAGATCAGTCGTCCTGGTACCTTTACAGAAAAACAGCCCCAAAGCATGATGTTTCCACCCCCATGCTTCACAGTGGCTATGGTGTTCTCCGGATGCAATTCAGTATTCTTTCTCCTCCAAACGCGAGAACCTGTGTTTCTACCAAAAAGTTCTATTTTGGTTTCATCTGACCATAACACATTCTCCCAGTCCTCTTCTGGATCATCCAAATGCTCTCTAGCAAACCGCAGACGGGCCTGGACGTGTACTGGCTTCAGCAGGGGGACACGTCTGGCAGTGCAGGATTTGAGTCCCTGGCGGCGCATTGTGTTATTGATAGTAGCCTTTGTTACTGTGGTCCCAGCTCTCTGTAGGTCATTCACTAGGTCCCCCAGTGTGGTTCTGGGATTTTTGCTCGCGTTCTTGTTATCATTTTGATGCCACAGGGGGAGATCTTGGATGGAGCCCCAGATCGAGGGAGATTATCAGTGGTCTTGTATGTCTTCCATTTTCTGATAATTGTATGTCTTCCATTTTCTAATAATTGCTTCCACAGTTGATTTCTTTACACCAAGCGAAGAGTGAAGAATTACAGAAAACGTATGGCCTCCGTTATTGCCAACAAAGGGTACATAACAAAGTATTGAGATGAACTTTTGGTATTGACCAAATACTTATTTTCCACCATGATTTGCAAATAAATTCTTTAAAAATCAAACAATGTGATTTTCTGTTTTTTTTTCCACATTCTGTCTCTCATGGTTGAGGTTTACCCATGTTGACAATTACAGGCCTCTCTAATCTTTTCAAGAAGGAGAACTTGCACAATTGGTGGTTGACTAAATACTTATTTGCCCCACTGTATGTATATATAATATGTATATATAATATGTATCATCACCTTGTCCAATGCAGATTCTTGACTCTTGAAACCTTGTCCAATGCAGATTTTTGACTCTTGACAAGGTGATGATGCTGGAACTTTGGTTTGGTGCTGTTCCAGTGAGATTTACAAAGACAACTGCCTGAAGAAAACACCAAAATTCCTTCAGTCCTTGATAATATGGGGCTGAATGTCAGGCAAAGGCATTGGGGAGATGGCTGTGGTTGAATCCTCTATAGATGCACAAGTTTACATTGAAATTTTAGACAGATTTCTTATCCCATCAATTGAAAATATTTTTGTCATTTTCTAAGATGACAATGCATCATGCCACAGAGATAAAACTGTTAAAGCATTCCCTGGAGAAAGACTCATCCAGTCAATGTCATGGCCTGCAAATAGCCCAGATCTCAACCCTATTGAAAACCTGTGGTGGAAATTGGAAAAAAAATTGTCCACAGCAAGGCTCCGACCTGCAAGGATGATCTGGCAACTGCAATCAAAGAGAGTTGGCACCAAATTGAAGAAGAATACTCATCAAGTCCATGCCTCAGAGACTGCAAGCTGTCATAAAAGCCAGAAGTGGTGCTACTAAATACTAGAGATGTGTTTTGATTGTAATTTCTTTGTTTGTTTCGCATGATTCCATATTTTTTTCCTCAGAATGGAGTGATTCCTTATATATTTCCCTGCACTTGCTCTATAAAATTAGTGTTTCTGAATGCTAAAGAGGTGCACTTTTGAACTAATTCATTATTTTTTCAAGCAGCTTATCTGAGTTTGTTCTACATGATAAAATGTCTGAATGAGTGCTCGTCCGAGACAGGTGATTCCATACTTTTTGCTAGGGGTTGTCTATATTCATTTACTTATTGACTTAATCCTCAAGTAAAAGTAGTCATCCAAAAGTACAAGTATTCGGTGAAAAGAATACTCAAGTTATGAGAAACATTGTGCGTACCTGCTTACAATGTCTGATATTTTTTCAAACAATTTTGTTAACATAATTTTATCTATATAAACTGTTGTTATTATTATACTGTACTATCTTATTACTCAACCCTATTAGGCCAAAAAATACACAAAAATAATCTAATGCCGACCATAAAAATGATCAATGAAACAACAACAACAATGAAATTAAAACGGTCGTATCTTTGTTTTTCCGTGGTCTATCGATGCCAAATAAAAACTGGGAGAGAGATTGAAATCCACGCTTTTGAGTCATGTTGACTACAGTATGTCAAATAGTTTAATTTGTACGGCGCTTTCAAGACTCCACGATTGAACTTTTATGGACTCTCCTAAGAAATCTGGCATAATTTTACACACGCTCTTGTGTTGCTTGGCCAACAAATGCATGTTTTTTATACATTTCACTTATTTTAAAGCATCATAGAGAAGCTATCCGACGGCTTAGTGTGTGGCGTATTTGTGCAAATGCACGCGTGTGAGTGGGTCCGCAGGGAATTTGGCGTGTTTGCCTATCATCACGGCCTCCCCACTGTGTTTACCCCGCCGCTGGTAAAGATGCCATATGCTAAACGAGTTTGTGTTACAGCTCTGGTTGCAAGGTGGCCACACACACTCACCCGCATTTAACTTAAGTCAGCAATATGCGAGCTTAGAAAGCTCCATTGATCTGTTTATGCTTTTTTTTTTTAACAATCTGATTCATGCCGGGCCATACAGACAGTCCGCATTGATTCATCCGCCAGACATAGCGCCAATTCATTAGCGCTGTTGTGACATTTTGGACCCCCCCAAAAAACTCCATCAGCGCTTTTAATTAAAAGAAACCAGACTAAAGAAAAAAGGAGCTAATAGAAACGATACATCCAAGGACAAGAGAGCTATTGAGCGGTGAGCTAATAGAAGTCGCAGATGACGGTAAAAGCCGCTCCATATTTCTCATAATGTGCATTGCAGCGGAGCAAAAAAAAGGGGGAAAAACTGCAGAGGTGGGCATTAATTTTCTGCACTTGAGACAAGTTTCTCTTGCGGGGATTTAATGTAGCCACTAAGTGTGCATGCACGGCTTGAAAACATTACTCGAAGTTGCCTTTTTAATGGCTATTATGACATCAATCCTTTAAATGTACAAGCTGAAAGCTTAGTGGAGAAGTTACTTGAAGGAAACTTTGAGAACAAAATGGAAGTGATTTGTTTGTATATTACATGAGAGGGGAATATCCGCCGTTTTTTTGTCAAATTTACAACCAAAATGTTACATTATTTTAAGCAGCTAAGCTTTAAATTGAAATATTTATTGAAAAATAACTTCTATTTATTTGTAATTTCATAAATAAAGTGATATTACATTGACATTTATATGTTTACCTTTGGGTTATTGTCTTCTTGCGGTCAGTCGTGGTTGAAAGTTACGCATTCTGAGATCAATGCTTGGGAAATGGAGCTCGGTCACATTAATGGTGCGTATCGTCCTAAAGGCTTTCTCTCCAGGAAGCTTTAATTTACCTTAAATACAAATAGAGGAGAAAACAGAGGTCAGTATTCACGTCTCTTTGTATGTTTCTGCTGTTGCAAGTGGGCATTTTGGAGCTTTTAACCTTTTTCAAGGGATCTATCAAAGAAAAATTAAGCCCCTCAAAATGGGTTTACTTCAGAAAATGTAATTTGGTAACAGGTTTATCACAGGTAGACCCACAAAAATGCCTCAACAACCCATGCCCAAAAAGACACAGGATGTCTGCCATCTTGATTGGAAGCAGTCGTTACAGGATATTTTCATCCATGTTCTTCAAATAAAAATACAGCCCCAAAAGCCAATATCACTTAGCAACCTAAAATTTGGTAGACATGTGTATCATTATTAGACCCACAAAAAAGCCTCAAGAACCCATGCCCAAAAAAACACCGGAAGTCTGCCATCTTGGCTGGAAGCAGCTGTTACAGGATATTTTATTCTGACAAGTCTCTCTAAGCAAATAAATGCGGAACTAGAAAAGTTGCAACAACGGTTTGATGCAAATCAATTATCTCTGAATCTCGAAAAACTAAATACATGCTATTTGGCAGGAAAGGTCTCAATGAGCACTTAAACATACAAATAAACAATGTTGTGATACACAGAGTACGGCAGCACAAAGTCTTAGGTGTAGTTTTAGACGACTTACTAACATGGAAGGCCCATGTGGAGCGGCTGCGCAATAAGCTTGCTAGAAGCATCTCCATTCTCTTTAGAGCACAAAATATGCTAGATGAGAGGGCTCTCCAAACTCTTTACAGCGCATTTGTCTTGCCGCACCTCAATTACTGTTCGGAAATTTGGGGACACACACACAAAACTCACCTTTATCCACTTTTTATCCTTCAAAAAAAGGCAATTCAGATCATTCACAACACACTGCACACACAAATGAGCTCTACAACAAATCCAAGCTATTAAAATTTCATGGCTTGATTAACTTAAAAACTGTTCAAATGATGTACAAGGCCCACGCAAACTGTCTGCCGCCTAACCTACAAGCTCGATTCCAACTGAGGGGATCAAATTACGACCTAAGAGGAATCAGATTGTTTTCCTATCGGACAATTAGGACAACCCTAAAATCTTTCTCGATTACGAACATTGGGGCTCGCCTATAGAATACATATGATGCAGCGTTTACGAGTATAGAATCATTTTGTTACTTCAAAAAGATGTACAAGGAAACCATCCTAAATCGCTACTCGAACCAAAATGACACATAACTCCACTGCACACACTCATCCGCAACAAAATGTTCCCACAACAAAAAGACAACAAAAGGATGATTAAATGTCAGGGACAGAGACTAAGACATAACATCGCACGCCCTGAAGATATGCCCTGCAGCAAACTTAGATCACTAATCTGCAAGTGCAAATGGAGCTGCTTGACTGGACAATAAGCATTGGACAGAATGTTGTCTACAATGCGACCTCATGGCAATCAATGACTTTTGGGAAGATATATAAGTGAAAAAATGGACAAAAGAAAAAAAAAAACCCTGAAAATAAAAGCTCATGTAATGTGACTATGCAACTCTGCAATGCTAGACTGTGCGTCCCGGGCTGTAGGGGGACGGGTATTGATAAGCATATGCTTTTTCCCGTCTTCCTTTGTCTGTCATCGGTCTTTTCGGGCAAATCATTCCAAATTTTGGGACTGTCAATGATTCTCTTTCTTTGGCCAAACTATCCCACATTTTGTAACTGTCAATGATACCGATGATGATGACAATAAATATTACGTTCATTCATTCATTCATATTTTCATCCTTCTTCAAATAAAAATTCAGCCCCAAAAACCAATTTCCCTTAGCAACATGAAATTTGGTAGACATACCTATCACCAGTAGACCTACAAAAAAGCCTTCAGAAGACATCGCCAAAAAGACATAGGAAGTCTGCCATGTTGATTGGAAGCAGCCATTACAGGATATTTTCATCAATGTTCTTATAAAAAAAATTAAAAAAAAATCAGCCCCAAAAGCCAATTTCAGTTATCACCATTAAATTTGGTAGACATGTTGATCACGATTAGACCCACAAAAAAAAGCCTCAAAACTCATGCCCAAAAAAATTATCAGAAGTCTGCCATCTTGGCTGGAAGCAGCCGTTACAGGATATTTTCCATCGTTCTTCAAATAACAATTCACCCCCAAAAGCCAATTTCACTTAGCAACATGAAATTTTGTAGACATGTCTATCATCAGTAGACCTACAAAAAACTCTCAAGAAGACATGCCCAAAAAAAACACTGAAAGTCGGCCATCTTGATTGGAAGCAGCCGTTACAGGATATTTTCATCCATGTTCTTCAAATAAAAATTCAGCCCCGAAAGTTAATTTCACTTTGCAACATGAACTTTGGTAGACATGTGGATCAAGATTAGACCCACAAAAAAGCCTCAAGAACCCATGCCCAAAAAACACCGGAAGTCTGCCATCTTGGCTAGAAGCAGCCATTACAGGATATTTTCATCCTTCTTCAAATAAAAATTCGGCCCCAAAAGTTAATTTCACTTATCAACATAAAATTTCATCAGTAGACCTACAAAAAACCCTAAAAAAGATATGCCCAAAAAGACACAGGAAGTCTGCCATCTTGATTGGAAGCAGCCATTACAGGATATTTTCATTCATTTTAGATGTTCTTCAAATAAAAATTCAGCCCCAAAAGCCAATTTCACTTAGCAACATGAAATTTTGTGGATGTGTCTATTATCAGTAGACCTACAAAAATGCCTCAAGAACCCATGCCCAAAAAAACACCGGAAGTCTGCCATCTTGGCTGGAGGCAGCCGTTACGGGATATTTTCATTCATTTTAGATGTTCAAATGAAATTTCAGCCCAATTTCACTTAGCAACATGAAATTTGGCAGACATGTCTATCATGAGTAGACCAACAAAAATGCCTCAAGAACCCATGCCCCCCCAAAAAAACGAAAGTCTGCCATTTATTGCTGGAATCAGCCGTTACAGGATATTTTCATTCATTTTAGATGTTCTTCAAATAAAAATTCCGCCCAATTTCACTTAGCAACATGAAATTTGCTAGGCATGTCGATCATGATTAGACCCACAAAAAAAGCTTCAAGAAGCCATGCCCAAAAAGACACAGGAAGTCTGCCGTCTTGATTGGAAGCAGCCATTACAGGACATTTTCATCCATGTTCTTCAAATAAAGCCCCAAAAGTTAATTTCACTTGGCAACATAAAATTTGGTAGAAATGTCGATCATGATTAGACCCACAAAAAAGCCTCAAGAAGCAATGCCCAAAAGACACTTTGAATTACAGAAGCCTTCCATGCATTGTTTTGGGCAATTTCAAGGTGTTCTTTAAAATTTGCTGTAATATTATTATTATTCAAATTTTGTTTAGACGAATTTTTAAATGATGTCAGGATCAATATGGCAGTCCTGGAGAAAAAAAATAACCCTATTGTGCGTTTGTTTCACCCCCAATGGTTCCTTTCACTCGTAATCTCGGATGTCGAGGATTCGGCAGTATCGGGATGTCACCTTCAAACACTGCTTCTCGGCACGCTAAAGCGCCTCCATTGGCAGCGAAATGATCTTCGATGATGAGCTCTGATTCCTGAAAAGCCCCAGTGGAGCGGAGAGGTCATCCCGTGGGAATAACGCTTTTTGTGACCTTTTCTCATCTGCCGTGGTGGTCTTCTCAGTAAAAGGAGACGGCCGGGTTACTGTTGGCTTTCAAGTTTCAGTTCAGTTCATTAGTCGATTAATCATCATCAGACAACTTTAGAGCAAATTTTGTGTGTGTGTGTGGCTCTTTTAGTGTCAGAATTCCTGTTTTCATGTATCCACGCATACGTGGGGAAAAAATCAAAACAAATGTAGTCTAAACTGTGAGTGTCCCAGTGTCGGATACGATTACTTGAAAAGCGGAGGGAAAAAAGGAAGCTTTTAAGCCTCTGCAACTGAGCCTAATCCATCCTAATCAATACACCTGTACTTCTCTCTCCATATTGGTTGCACTGGCTAATCATCATGGCGGACCCCCCCGCTCACACCACCACCTTATTGATCGGTGAGGGGTGGGGGTAAAGTTAATAAGCTTGAGAGTCATCCATCAGCGGGGTAGAGACTGGAACTGCGCGCGGCAGTCTTAATCAAGTCATCAGCGGCCGTCGAGCATGACGACCGTAATTAAAAGAAAAACAAGAAAAGAGAGGGAGCGAGGAAAAGGAGAAGAGATAGAGAACGTCTGTTGAAAAAAAAAAAAGTTTATTAGGCTTTAGTTCATCAGCAGCTCGTTGAGGAATGATCCAATCAGTGAGTTGGCAATGGGTCATTTGTTCAGGTTGCGACACTAAAAAAACTTTCTCACACTGATTGTATCTATAATGTTAGCTGTTCTCCACAGAGGATGAAGAATATATACAGGTTTTTATATTAGAGCTGTCAAAATTATCGCGTTGACGGGCAGTAATTAATTTATTAATCACGTTAAAATATTTGACGCAATTAACGCAGATGCCCCGCTCAGACAGATTTAAATGACAGTACAGTGGAACGCTCACTTGTTGTGTTTTATAGAGTTTTGCCGCCCTCTGCTGGCGCTTGGGTGCGACTGATTTTATAGGCTTCAGAACCCATGAGCATTGTGTAAGTAATTATTGACATCAACAACAGCGAGCTACTAGTTTATTTTTTGATTGAAAATTTTACAAATTTTATTAAAACGAAAACATTAAAAGGGGTTTTAATATAAAATTTCTATAAGTTGTACTAAAATTTATCTTTTAAGAACTACAAGTCTTTCTATCCATGGATCGCTTTAACAGAATCTTAATAATGTTAATGCCATCTTGTTGATTTTTTGTTATAATAAACAAATACAATACTTATGTACAGTATGTTGAATGTATATATCCATCTTGTGTCTTATCTTTCCATTCCAACAATTTATTTTACAGAATATATATATAATTTACAGAAAAATATGGCATATTTTATAGATGGTTTGAATTGCGATTAATTACGATTAATTAATGTTTAAGCTGTAATTAACTCGATTAAAAATTTTAATCGTTTGACAGCCCTAGTTAAAATATTTGACGCATTTAACGCACATGGCCCCTCAAACAGATTAAAATGACAGCACAGTGTAATGTCCACTTGTTACTTGTGTTTTTTTGTGTTTTGTCGCCCTCTGCTGGCGCTTGGGTGCGACTGATTTTATGGGTTTCAGCAGCATGAGCATTGTGTAATTATTGCCATCAACAATGGCGAGCTACTAGTTTATTTTTTGATTGAAAATTTTACAAATTTTATTAAAACGAAAACATTAAGAGGGGTTTTAATATTAAATTTCTATAACTTGTACTAAAATTGATCTTTTAAGAACTACAAGTCTTTCTATCCATGGATCGCTTTAACAGAATCTTAATAATGTTAATGCCATCTTGTTAATTTATTGTTATGATAAACAAATACAGTACTTATGTACCGTATGTTGAATGTATATATCCGTCTTGTGTCTTATCTTTCCATTCCAACAATAATTTACAGAAAAATATGGCATATTTTATAGATGGTTTGAATTGCGATTAATTACGATTAATTAATTTCTAAGCTGCAATTAACTCGATTAAAATTTTTAATCGTTTGACAGCCCTAATTTATATATAATTATTTGACGGTGATCAGTCAATTCAGTTAATAACGGCGTTTCTAACGGCGTTATTATTTTCAGTAGTGAGTAATCTAATTACCGTAATTTGAGGACTATAAGCTGCTACTTTTTTCCCCTCATTTTGAATCCAGCGGCTTATAGTCCGGTGGGGCTTATTTGTTGATTTATTTGGGTTAATAGGTAATGCTTTATTAGACAGTGGCGTCATAAGACTGTCATAAGACCGTCATAATTATGACATGACACTATCATGGGCATTGCTGAATGATTATGACAGATGTCATTAAGTGTCATCTGGCTAATTATGTACTAACTCCATTTATGTCCAGCACGGATCTTTTACATCCCTTCAAAAGTGATATAATTTGCCAGATGACACTAAATGACATCTGTTATAAGCATTCATTAATGTTCATGACAGTGTCATGTCATAATTATAATTGTCTTATGACAGTCTTATGGTGCCACTGTGAAATAAAAAGTGTTACCAAATACCATAATTAGCAAATAATGAAACAACTGGAACAGTAACTGAAGAAATAATTAGCACACAACATGAATTTTGGTTGTTATTTACATCTGGTGCGCGGCAATGCATGCTCAGAGGCATGTTGGACGACAACAGTGTTGCAATGAAGCTTTGTAGCTAATTGGTTCAAAACTTCATGGTGGTTCATTTGTTCTTACGACAGTCTTATGATGCCACTGTCAAATAAAGTGTTACCGATTAATAGTTTTTGGTGTTAATATCCCATAATACAGTGAGGACAGCTGCGGTTTATAGTCCAGTGCGGCTTATCTATGGACAAATGTCGTTTTCGTGTCAAATTTGGTGGGTGGAGGCTTATAGTCAGGTGTGCCTTATAGTCCAAAAAAGTATGGGAATTACTTTTCTTTGCAAAGCAGTTACCGTTATTGAGGACGTGAATGGGCGCGTTACTACAATTTGGTATAAAGAAGCGTGAGTTGTCTTGAGTTGTTGATTTTGTCACACATTAGCTGCCTCCTGCCTGGAAAGGGCATAGCCGGAGGGGGGAGGTTGGTTGGGGATGGTTGCAAACGCTCTGGCAAAGTAACACACACCGTGATAATGGCGACGAGGTAAAGTAACACACACCGCGATAAGCGACGAGCCAGGGAATTTCAAAGGTAGCGTTTTCACACTTGAATTATATTAAATATTGTTACTTTACGGAATATTTAAGGATAGTTTTTCTGCTTATTTTGCAGTAGGCCTAACATATTTGCACTGGTTAATGGTCAGTTAACATTTGTGTTTTCTTAACAGTCAGTACAATATACTGTATTTGATCCAAATAAAAACCAAATGTTCTAAAACACTGTAAATAGTGTTTTTATTCTTCAGTTAATAAACATATTTGATGTTATGGAATATATAATGTAATAACGTGTAGAAGATGAAAAGTAACTTGCTTGAGTAACTAATTACTATTACAATGAAGTAATGGAGTTACTAAGTCAATTACTTTTTGGGAGAAGTAATTTGTAACTAACTAATTACTTTTTTAAAGTAAGATTAACAACACTGACATAAATTTCTAATCTATATGGACTGGGAGGCTGGCAGTGTTTGAATAATTACAAACTTTGCTCTTTAAAATATTTTTTGTGCAACAACTTAAATACTATAATTTAATATAAAATAATTAATGTTTTATTTTTATTTTTTTAAATTGGTTTGTAAAATAAATCAACTCTAAAAGGGGTGTGACAATATATTGAAAAGGTGATAAATCGCAACACTTTATAGCCCAAAAGGTTATCGATATGCTTCCACCAAGATTCAGTATATTTCGTTTTAAAAATGTGTCACTGTTTAATGTTAGTGTTTAGTAGCTGTTAGCAATTCATTTTGACTGGATTGGACATCTAGTGCCGTCATTGGCACTGAAACCAGAGCATTTGTGGGCATTTACAGGTCACTTCCTGTTCATTTTAGGGTATTTACAGGTTACTTCTTGTTGATTTTGAGTCACTTCCTATTCATTTGGGGACATTATTGAGTCACTTCCTTTTCAGTTACCCAAAATCAACAGGAAGTGACCCGTCAATGCCCCAAAAGGAGAAGGAAGTGACCGAAAATCAACAGGAAATGACGTGAAATGCCCCGAAATTAACTCATTGCCTAAAGTTGGCTGCCATTGACGGCCATAGACATCCAATCCGTTTGAAGTGGGAGTGATGGCAGCGAATGAACGAATGTTCATGTTCCCAGTTCAAGCGGATTGGACGTCTACTAGTGATAAACTCACAGCAGAAGGATGAAAATAAGTCGTATTTCTACAACTGGATTTTCACAAAAATAATTTTACGGTGATAAATGTCCATAGCACAGAAACATGATCATTCTCATTGTTGTCCCAAAGACCGAGTCAATTACAATGCCGGTCCTCCGCGGATCCTTTAGCGGGTCGATAGTGAACAACTGCAGAGGATTTGTTTTATCCTGCTGATCATTATTTGTGTCCTGCACTGAAAACAGTTGAGTAAAAAAACAGCAGTTTTCTTCAAAAGACCTCCAAAAACGGACGACGAAGCGCACTTCTAAAAGTTGGTCCCCGTTGTGAGGGCTTGTGTTCTTTTGGTTGTATGGGAGGAATGGTGGGGTCATAATGAAGGAGCAGGCACGTATGGACAACAAAGGATTGTCCGGATTACTGTTCACACAAAGACAGTGTTGCAGTAATTACATTTCAAATACTTGAGGATTGTGTGTGAGGTGGTGTATGGGCAGAAGGCAGCAGCTGGAGATCAACAAATACAAGAGGTGTGTGTGCATGCATGTGTGTGTGGTTTTTTTTAGAAGAGTAATGACTAGATATGGCGGAAAACAGACAAGACTAAAAAAGCAGTTTCTGCTCTTGCACTCCTCTTTAAAATAAACTGCTGTATTTTAAGCCAAAAGAACTGTTGTGTTTGATTGAACAATATGTCTATATGCTGCCATAGCAGATTCATGTGTATTAAGCCCCCGAACTATTTTTAATTTGTCCATTTTACCCTGGAAACGCCCGTTTACAGACGTCGCGCAACGCTTTTGTTTCAACCCAGCCATAAAAACAAGGTAATTAATTAAATTTGTTATTCAAAATATCTTTTTAGCTTAGAATCATTAATTGATGTCTAATATTTCGTTAAAAAAAAAAAAAACGACTAATTATTCACTCGCATATTTTAAACTTTTAAACAAATTACGTCACAATGAAAAAAATGGTGTCTGTTAAAAAAGTCACGGATATCTACCTCATAACTATCGCTTAATTGTATTTTTTTGTTATTGTCGCATTTTCTCCGTTATTTGAGATGATAAATTATCTATCCAAACAAAGAAAAACTGAAAGAAAAAAAAAACATTTAAAAAGGTAAATACCGTATTGGCCCGAATATACTGTAAAACGGCCCTGATTATAAGACGACCCCCTCTTTTACAAGACTCGAGTTTGAATAAAGACTTTATGAACACCAAATTAATTTTCATACAGAAAATAATTACAGTACATCTGAAACATGATTATAACAATATATTTGAGAGAAAAAGCATGTTATTTTGCCTCATTCAAATCTTAATATCTAAACATTTAAATATGTAAACTAAAGTATAATCACATTCGTAAATGAATGGCTTCTGGTTTTTGAAATGTAAATAAACCAATCTATTGTGATAAAACAACAAAATTGCAATAACTGCATTAACCATCAAAGTGAAGTTTTACTGTAACTGTAGTCTTGAAACAAATCTGAATAAGGAAAAACATTGCAATAAAAATAATGCAAACTGGTTTAACTTGAGAGTAGCTGAGATCTGTCATGACAGAACATCGCTTCAATGATATCTGGCGCCATCTAGCGTCATAAATGGGTGTAACGTCTAGACCGCGAATATAAGACGACCCCCACGTCTTATTTCAATGCAAAAAACACCGTGTTATATTCGGGCCAATACGGTATATGAAAAAGAGCATCTCGACCACTCCTTGATGTCTGCAATTTCTGCATTGCGACCCTTGTTATATGACCATGTTTCACCCATAAAATCCCCTAAAAATCCAGCTGTGGCCATTCACAGGTGTGTCTTGACACTCGGTGATACATGCTACATGGAGTTTTTAGATCGAAACAAGGTAGTACTAAGTAATATCTCATTAAAGTCATGGCGTCTGTAATTCTGCTCTCGCGTGCTCTTGCCTCCAAATAGGGTTTTGCTGTTTAAAAAACATTTTTTTTAAAATGCCCTCCTCAAAATTTTTCTCCTCTCAGAAAATTGAGGTAAGCTTTCCAATGATGTATAACACATGCATATGATGAAAATATTTCGTCAACGTCCATTTATTTCATGACGAGATGATAAAAAGCTAAAAACGTGCAAAAACATAACGAGCCTAATGCCAGACGAAAATGCACAATAGTTTCCGTCACATGTTCACTATATGTGACATTTTACGTGTAGTTAGCCTCCATCGTAGCAGTGTCTGGTTGTGTCACTCATGTGACGTGCTGCGCCCCCCCCCCCCCCCCCCCCACACTCAGCCAGTGTGGTGCAGTGTCCTCTCCAATCTCAAGGCTTGCACACACGGTAAGATTTGTTTTCTTATCCTGGCCAGAGAGAACATGCAATGTTGCTTTAGCCTTTAAAGGTATGTGCTGAGTGATTATCACACACGAAATGTAACTCTTAGCGTTAGCATAGCATCCGGGTTTATGTTAGCATTAGGCTAATGCTAACGGCGAGCGTGCTGTTAAACTCTCGCACAATTTTTTTTACATGCACTTTGTAGCGTCCGGGTGGGTATAATAATTAATTAAAAACTTAAAAATGTTTGATAGATGTCCAGTTTTAAACTGTAATTACACTGGTGCTGCAACGATTAATCGATTAACTCGAGTAATTCGATAAGAAAAAAAGTTTTGAATCAAATTTTGCTGCTTCGAGTATTCGTTTACGGTAATTAGAGTGGTGTTATAATCCTTTTTTTTTTTAAGTGTTGGCATTTAGTTTTTTTGGTTTGGGTGGATACACTGCTCTCTAGTGGCAACAGTGAATATGACATAACTCATTTAACATGGCTGAATCCAGCTGCTCCCTGTTAAGACCAACATAAGGTTAGTTTTTGTTTGAATTTTTTTAATGCATTCGTAATTTAGTTAATAGGTAAATTTAGCAGAATATGTGTTTGAACGATTTGTTAAGAGCATTGTAAAAAACAAAAAATGTTAGCATTTTATAGCATTTAAGCTAGCGGACTTTTGCTTTGCAAGTTAGTCAATTGTTCTGTTGTTGTTCTTAGATTTAGATTCTCGTTTATTTTATTTATACAGTTTAAGGCTCAGCTCAAGTATTGTTATTTTGTTCTTAAATGAAAGTGCAATTCTGCAGTTTGAAAAAACACTCGAGAATTTTATATTGTATTTTGAATATGCAATCTTGGCAAGCCTCATCTCCTAAATTTATTCTGCAACGCATTAAATGTTCCTAATTCGATTAATCGATTATTCGAACCAACTAGTTAATAGATTAATCGAGTACTAAAATAATCGATGGCTGCAGCCCTAAATTACACCACCTGAACACTGTAAAGATGGGGGCGCTGATGCTCATTTTTTTAACTGAACATTTTCTTTTGTTAACATTTGACAGACACTTTAAGACTTCATGCACAAAACGCTTTAACATGTTTAACACGTTTAGCAAATTAATTTGTCTATTAATGGTTATTTAATGTTTAGGGGATGAATTGTCTCGGATTTTGTGTAGAGTTATGCATTTTGATTACCTCAGGTGCAATGTTCTGCATTTTGTTAATTTTAATTTTTGTGTAATGTTCCGCATATTTGTGAAATGCTGTGTAGTAGTTTGTCACCATGCATCTTTCTTCTGACATTTTAATTGTTACGTTTTAATAAATTTTAATATTTAACATTTAAATTTAATATTTAACTTTTCACGATTTGGATAATAACTTCCCATTTTATTTAACTCTTACGGTTAACAAGATAAATTGAAAGACGGACATATTTTATCGTAATTAATTTCACATTCAATGTGATAAATTTCACATTTTGTATGATAACTTGAGCATTTTTGTATTCTAAGTTTTAAGTTTTATCAGGATGTTTTAAGTTTTAACATGATAAAGTTGATGTTATGTAATGTTTCATGTTTTCATTTGATGAATTTCACATTATACGTGATAAGTTTCATGTTTAATGTGTTGACTTTCACATTTTAACGTGACAAATTTTACATTTTATTGTGTGAATTTCCCAATTTAACTAGAAAACTTTAACATAAGTTTTAACATGATTTTTTTTACACGACACGTGTCACATTTTAACACGATAAATGTCAAATTCTTAGATTTTAAGATTGCAATCAAGAGCACAGTTATTTTATCATTGATTAACTTACTCTACATTGACCGATTAGCCCATACATAACAATAATCCCACCCTTGCAGGACTCCAAATGGCCTCATCCTGTGAGCCGCAACCACGTATGGAGATGGAGAGTACATGTTAAACGTTGTTCCCTCTCTCCGCATGGGACCGCGCTTGTTTGTGAGTTATCAGCGTTAAACATCAGTGCGGAAAAAAGCCACCGCATTATTCTTAATGTCCTCATCGTGAATTAGGAAGCCATCTTTTGTCATGGAGAGACCCCCGTGAGTCCTCTCACCTTTAGCATAAGCACGGCCAGGAGTGAGCAGGGGACCAATGTGCTCCAATTGCCCCTTCCCAGTGCGGGGGTCTTTATTTCCATCGGAGGTGGGGGAGCAATCCTTGCAATTTTTAAGGTAATTAAAGGGTTCTGATGCGCCCGCTTTTAGCTCTTTTTTGTCCTGTAAAAGAATCTGCAGTTATGAAAAATATTCATGTTAACTCATTGGTCAGAGGTGGTTGAGTAGCCAAAACTTTTACTCAAGTAACAGTAGCGTTACTTCTAAATAATATTATTCAAGTAAAAGTAGTCATCCAAAACTTTATAATGTATACTAACTAGGGTTGTTCCGATCATGTTTTTTTGCTCCCGATCCGATCCCGATCATTTTAGTTTGAGTATCTGCCAATCCCAATATTTTCCGATCTGATTGCTTTTTTTTGCTCCCGATTCAATTCCAATTATTCCCGATAATTTTTCCCCATCATATACATTTTGGCAATGCATTAAGAAAAAAATGATTAAAACTCGGACGAATATATACATTCAACATACAGTACATAAGTACTGTATTTGTTTATTATGACAATAAATCCTCAAGCTGGCATTTACATTATTAACATTCTTTCTGTGAGCGGGATCCACCGTAGAAAGACTTGTGACTTTGTATATTGTGACTAAATATTGCCATCTAGTGTATTTGTTGAGCTTTCAGTATATGATACTAAAGCCATGCCCAAATGCATGATGGGAAGTGGAACCATGACTGTGCGTAGTGCTACCAATTGATATATCTTCTCTGCGTTGGGAAATAACATAAGGTGTTAAGAAAAAGATCAGTTGCTACCTTGCTTCCCCACATTGCTTCCCATGATTTTTCTAATCATAGGGAGAGCCAATTAAAAAAAGGCTCCAAAGGCTGTTAAAATGCATTCTACTCATTTTACGCTGCCTTTTATCTCTCTATATGGGCAAGATGGCGCCATTTCAGATTGAGCGCGACAATGCGTGGGTGGGTCGTGCAGCGTATGCATTGATTGCGTTAAATATTTTAACGTGATACATTTATTAAAAAAAATTAATTACCGCCGGTATCGAGATAAATTTGATGACCCTACCTTAAGCCTGAACTAAGGACTCTGAATGAGCGTAACATATTATGTTTGTAACGTTAAATACAATTAGAAAACAATTTAAATAAAAAATATATATATATTAAAAAAAGGCATGGCCAATATTTTTTTGCTGATTCCGATACTTTGAAAATGACGTGATCAGACCCGATCAATCGGGACATCTCTAATACTAACTGTATAATAATAACAGTTCATATAGATAAAGTTGTGCTGTGAAAAATTATCTGCCATTATATATTTTTTTAATCAGACGTTGTAAGCAGTTACTCACAATGTTATTCATTAGAATTCTTTTCAACAAATACTTTTTTACTAGTACTTGAGTAAATGTTTGGATGACTACTTTTACTTTTAAAGTAACGCCACTCTTACTTAAGTAACATTTTTGGCCTTTCTACTCACCTCTGATTATAACCAATTAAAGAGAATTATAATCCTAAGGGGCTGTGAAATATCAATAGAACTGTTATGTGGCAAGATAACAAATATTAATAAAGTTAACAAAAAAATAAATCACATTCATGAGCAATTATCAAAAATAGATAGAAAATTACGAACATTTCCGAATGTAGCCGTACATATCATGCATTGGATTTAGGACTGGACACATGTATAAATTATCGCTTGTAAAATATATACAACAAATCCTTTAATCCCATTCATATTTGTGTCTGTTGGCAGAGCGAAAACCTATGATAGCACAATAAATGATAATTATTCTATATATTACTTTATTTTGCGGTCACGGTGTATCAGCTTCAAAAAAAGAAATGCAAAACAACCCATTCAGTGTTTCCCAAACATTCTGTTGCCGGTGTTTCATCAGTGTGATTGCTCCCCTCAATGATCGTCCATTATGCTGCATTGGCTTTCGTTTGGGCTCAAACTGATAACCCAAAACACCAAAGAAAGGTTCATAACTCTCCTCGTCACTATTAGAAGAACGTTCGTTACGTCGGATTCGTCGCTGCAACTAAAAACAAAATTGTCCGCCATCATCTCCGCTATTCAGTACGTTGTCAGGACCCAAACACCAAGCCGGGTGTTTCCTAGTGGGTAGGAACAGTGAGTAGGGCTTACTGACACTATTCTTCAGTGGTTCACATCCTATTTACATGATAGGGATTTCTTTGTGTCAATCGGAAACCATCAGTCAGAACGAACCCAATTCACGTGTGGAGTCCCTCAGGGGTCAATTCTTGGACCACTCTTATTTAACATCTATATGATTCCCTTAGCTCAGATTATGGAACAGTATGACAACTGTATACAACTGTACATTTCTGTGTCCCCACATGATTATAGTCCCTTAGTCTCCCTGAGTAAATGCATTCATCAAATCAATGAATGGATGTGCCATGATTTTCTCCACTTAAATGTGGAGAAGACAGAAGTGATCATTTTTGGGCCAAAAAAGGAAAGGTCAAAGATAAGCAGGCACCTTACAGCTACAAATCAAGTCAGAAACCTTGGAGTAATTATTGACACAGACCTAAAATTTGATAGCCATCTAAAGTCCGTCACTAAATCTGCTTATTACCACCTAAAAAATATAACCAGAATTAAGGGGCTTCTGACTCAACAAGACATGGAAAAATTTATGCATGCATTCATTTTCAGCAGATTGGACTATTGCAACGGTATATTTATGGGTTTTGATAAAAAATCAGTCAGGAAGCTGCAGCTAGTACAGAATCCTGCAGCCAGAGTCCTCACAAATACAAGGAAGCTGGACCACATTACACCGGTTTTGAAATCGTTACACTGGCTTCCAGTGAGTCAAAGGATAAACTATAAAATACTACTGCTCGTCTACAAAACACTTAATGGCCTTGGACTAAAATACATGCTTGATTTGTTAGATTCCTATGAGACATCTAGACCCCTAAGGTCGTCTGGAACCGGTCTCCTGCATGTTCCAAGAACAAGAACCAAGCAGGGTGAGGCAGCATTTAGTTATTATGCTCCTCACCTCTGGAACAAGTTACCTGAATGTCTAAAGTTTGCTCAAACTGTTAGCTCCTTTGAATCAGGGCTAAAAACGGCACTGCATATCCTTAACTGTCTATATATCTCAATCTACTTGCTTTCTATTCCTCGTGTGCTTATCTCCATTGCTGATTTCAATTATTATTTAGTAGTTTTTGTTTTCTTTTTATTTTTTAATTTTTATTCTATTTGTGATTAAATGCGATTTTTATGTATGATTTTATTTCCTATTTTGATTGTCCTGGTTTTTACGTTGTATTGATTTAAATGTGATTTTTATGGTCTTCATGTGATGTAAAGCACTTTGAATTGCCTTGTGTTGAATTGCGCTATTTAAATAAATTTGCCTTGCCTTGCCTAGTTGTGACGTCACGCACACAATATGCTAGTTTCGGGGATCTCGGGCGCCAGTCGTTTTTAGCTTGACAATCTATCCAAATTTCTGTCATTTTCTTGGTGTTGCGATGTGTGTAATTACATGAAGTGGGATGATATGAATCCAAAAGGCATGCGTTTATGGATAAAAGATGGAATATTAGCATTTCCCCAGGTGTTATCATACTCTTTAAATGACGATATTAGACCAAAAAGAATACACAAAATTCACTGATTTTGGACTAGAACAAGACTGTAAAACATCATCCGTCCAAAGAGCGTGAGTGCCCTCTAGTGGAGAAAAAAATCCAAACTTTTAAATGGAAACGCTCATATCTCTGGTTTCCTGTGGTCTATCGTTGCCAAATAAAAACTGGGTGAGAGAATTAAATCCACGCTTTCGAGTATTGTGTACTCTTATGTCAAACATTTCACTCTTTACAGCGCAAAAAAGACAGCACTTAATTGAACTGGCCAGCGTAATCCTAAAACTTCCGACTCGGCAAACTCGTGTGAGGTCATGTGACTCGGGATGTCCCGATCACATATTTTTGCACCCGAGTCCAAGTCAGCTGACTTTGAGAATCTGCTGATACGGAGTCTTGATTCGAAACACAAAAAAGTCTTTTTTTTTTAAAATCCGATCCTCTGAAAAATAGCGCAATCGGCCTGATTTCCGATCACGTGACTGTATTGTTATCGATGAACAGAGGTGGGTAGAGTAGCCTAAAAATTTAGTCAGGTAAAGTTACTTCAAAATAACATTAATCAAATAAAAGTAGTCACCAAAAATGTGCTCAAGTACAAATAAAAAAGTATTTGGTGAAAAGAATAATATAGTAATGAGTAACATTGTGAGTAACTGCTTACGATGTTAGTATTTTATGTCTTTGCACAAATTTATCCATATGAACTGTTATTAATAGAGACGTCCCAAGATCCGATCACGTTATTTTCAAAGTATCGGAATCGGCAAAAAAATATCGGACAAGCCTTTTTTTATATAATATTTGTTAATTAAATCGTTTTCTAATTGTATTTAACGTTACAGACAAAATGTCTTACACTCATCCAGAGTCTTTAGTTTTGGCTTAAACTAGGACTATCAAATTTATCGCGTTAACGGCGGTAATAACTTTTAAATATTTAATGCAATTAATGCATGCGCTGCACTACCCACTCACGCATTGTCATGTTCAATCTATAATGGCACCGGTTGAGTAGAAAGAATTTTGGCAGCCTTTGAAGCTTTTTTTTAATTGGCTAAAGCCTTACAATCCCCCTCTCATCAATTAGAAATATCGTGGGAAGCAATGTGGGGAAAAAAGGTAGTAGCTGATCTTTTTCTTAATACCCTAATTTATTTCCCAGAGAGAAGATAAAAGAAGATATATCAATTGGTACCACTACGCACAGTCATGGTTGCACTTCCCATCATGCACTTGGGCATAAGTTAAATGGCTACAGTATCATTTACTGAAAGCTCACCAAATACACTAGATGGCAATATTTAGTCACAATATACAAGGTCACATTTATCCTTTAAGAATTACAAATCTTTCTATCCGTGGATCCCTCTCACAGAAAGAATGTTAATAATGTAAATGCTATCTTGAGGATTTACTGTCATAATAAACAAATACAGTACTTATGTACTTTATGTTGAATGTATATATTTGTCCAAATATTCATTCTTTTCTTATGCATTGCCAAAATGTATATGATCGGGAAAAAATATCGGGAATGATTGGAATTGAATCGGGAGCAAAAAAAAAAGCAATCGGATCGGGAAATATCGTGATCGGCAGATACTCAAACTAAAACGATCGGGATCGGATCGGGAGCAAAAAAACATGATCGGAACAACCCTAGTTATTAATATACTGTACTATAACCTATTACATAACCACATTAAACTAAAGAAATACAAAAAAAGCATTGAATTCCGGACAGAAAAAAAATCATCGGAAATCAAAATCACCAGGAATGAAGCATTATTTGTCCAAAGACCATGAGTGCCCTCTGGTGGAGAAAGCATATTTCCTGTTATGGAACTAAAAGGATCAGATCTCCGTTTTTCCGTGGTCAATCAGTGCCAAATAAACACTGGGCAAGAGATTGAAATCTGTGCTTTCAAGTCTGCTGTAAGTCAAATACTTAATTTTTTACGGTGCTTTAAACGCACCACCAGATTAAACAGGCCGGCGTGATAATAGAACGGCAAACTTGATCAAGTGTAGTAGTATTCTATTTAAGAGTATTCACAGTCAGTCATCCCAGTTTATACGAATTGGACGTCTGTCATTGTCAGTGGCAGGCCATAAGTTAAAAGGTCAATTCCTGTTGATTTTAGGTCACTTCTGGTGCATTTCGGGGCATTCCAGGATGACTATCATTTTCTGTTCATTTTATGACATTTCCTGGTCACTTCCATCATCTTCTGGTTTGGAGGCACTTACCTGTCACTTTCTGTGGAATTTTGGTGTACTTTCTGATTGTTTTGGGGCAATTCAAGTCTTTTTTCCAGGGATGCAAAAAATAATGATCACCTATGGGGCAATTCGAGTTTTTTTTTTTTTCCCAGGGAGATAAAAAATAATGACCACCTATGAAGAAACTCCGAAAGAGATAACATTTCATCTTTGTTTATTTCTGTAGTATTGATATCGAGTTAAAAATATTAGTCAAACTGTCAATGGCAGCCAATGAGTAAAGTAATAAATAAATAAGTTCAAGTATTTATTTTATCAAATCATACTATATAAAGTGTCATAGTTGAATATTTGTATATTATCTTGTTTGTTAACTCATTAAAATTCTGTGTCGCACCAGTTGCGTTATAGCACCTGCATAGTTCCGAAAACGACATTACTAGTGTTGTTTGTAAAAGATGATGTGAGTAAAATCTTTTTAAAGGAGTATTTTGAATCAACTCTACCTGTTTGGTTCTATTCGTTAAGAAATGACTGGTTGTCCTGAAATTGCCATCCTCTTCACTGCACTTGTAAACCTATTAGCTAAAAATGCTACGCTAGCGCCATCTTGTTTAGTCCAAGTTTTTCACTCGTTCCACTTCCAGTTAAAGAAGAACACGCTTCATTTTCCCGTACGTGTCACAGCAGTTAGCCAAGGCCGAATAAGTTGCTTGTGTGTGTGTTTTTGTATTAATGAAGAGGGATAAACTGACAGACGTTGACTAGCTATTCCTGGCCGTGTCAATAAATTGTCTAAATTGACTAAATGTGCGGAACCAGACGAGCTGGGACAAAACATGGCCGATGGTGACATCGTGAGGACGGTTTAGGAACTGTCAGATACAAATGAATTCTAACAAGCAAGACTATTTTAGAGACGAAAAGTGGTATTCGTTATGTGACAAAATGTATTTTGGCATGTGGCTTTTTTTGCCATGTGACATTTTTTTGGTATGTGTCAAAATGGATTTTGGTATATGGCTTTTTTTTTTTTTTTTTTGTATATGTCATTTTTGCAAGCCATGCACCTTCCATGCCATTGATGGCTATGCACGTCCAAATTTTGCGCTGTAATGGTAAGTGTCCGTTCCAAAATCACAGCCACACGTCTTTCTGTCATTTAAAATGAATAGAAAATTTGGACGTTCATAGCCGTTATGGCATAGCCTTATTCGGGTGCCAGTTGAATGTCAGTGCGCTGTAATGTAAAGTGTATGGTCAAAAATCACAACCACACGTTTCTTTGCCATTGAAAATGAATGAAAAATTTGGACGTGCATAGCCGTCAATGGAATGGACATGTATGTCCTGCATAAATGCCATATACAAAAAAAAAATGCCACATGGCAAAATCAATTTTGCCACATACCAAATACCACTTTTCGTTCTCGGCTGGTTTTATGCAATTTAAAAACGTCTCATAAATACCTGTTGTCCACATAGATCGACATCACATTTTGGGTCTATATTAGTTTTTTTTAAACCCAAACTTTATGTTTTAAAACATATTTAAGTAAAGTCACTCTAGTTTGAAACCCTAACCCTGGTTTAAATAATTTTTCAATAATTATAAATACATTTATGAATGAATACAATGTGAATATATGCTAAATAAATTGAATAAAAACAGAAACACACGCTGGTTTACTAGTAGTTTTTTTCCACCGTATTTAACCCCCCGCCCAACTCTCTGCCGCCACTGTAAATAGTATCATTTGTCTATAAAATTATTATAAGTACTAAAGATCGATCGGGTCCGATCACGTCAGTTTCAAAGTATGGGAATCGGCAAAAAAATATCGCACATGCCTTTTTTAAATATATATATATATATATATATATATATATATATATATATATATATATATATATATATATATATATATATATATATATATATATATATATTTTTTTTTTTAATTAAATCGTTTTCTAATTGTATTTAACATTACAGACAAAAGGTCTTACACTCATCCAGAGTCTTTAGTTTTGGCTTAAAGTAGGGTTATCAAATTTATCGCATTAACGGCGGTAATTAATTTTTTTTTTTTTATTAATCAGGTTAAAGTATTTAACCCAATTAACGCATGCCCTGCACGACCCAATCACGCATTGTCGCGTTCCATCTATAATGGCGCCGTTTTACCTATATATAGAGCTAAAAGGCAGTGTAAAATGAGTAGAGAGAATTTTGGCAGCCTTTAGAGCCTTTTTTTTTATTGATTAAAGCCTTACAATCCCTCTCTCAACAATTAGAAGTATTGTGGGAAGCAATGTGGGGAAGAAAGGTAGTAGTTGATCTTTTTCTTAACACCCTATGTTATTTCCCAACCAAAGATATATCAATTGGTGCCACTACACACAGTCATTGTTGCACTTCCCATCATGCATTTGGGCAGAACAGTTAAATGGCTACAGTATCATTTACTGAAAGCTCAACAAATACACTAGATGGCAATATTTAGTCACAATATACAAAGTCACATTTATCCTTTAAGAATTACAAGTCTTTCTATCCGTGGATCCCTCTCACAGAAAGAATGTTAAGGATCTTCTTGAGGATTTATTGTCATAATAAACAAATACAGTACTTATGTACTGTATGTTGAATGTATATATTTGCCCGAGTTTTATTCATTTTTTTCTTAATGCCTTGCCAAAATTTATATGATCGGGAAAAATTATCGGGAATGATCGGGAGCAAAAAAAACATGATCGGAACAACCCTAATAAGTACACCTCTGTATAACATTGTGTCCTTGCTAACAAAAAAAAAATACAATACTTACAGTAAAGTACAACTTAATTATCATTGTTTTGTTTGTAAACAGAAATAAACAAAGCGCATCAATTTGCCTGAATTTAGAAAAAGTCACATCCAAACTAAAGATACACTTAAAGTACATTTTTCACCATTTGATACTCATTCATTCATTCATTTTCCATGCCGCTTTTACCTCACAAGGGTCGTGTAGGTGCTGGAGCCTATTCCAGCTAACTACAGGCAGTAGGACCATTTGATACAGGAAAATAAAAGTGAATAAAATAAACGAACAATAATAAATTCAAATTGATTTGCAACAATAACTCAGAGTACAATATGCCAAACAATTTGACTAAAAAACAAAAATGAATAAAACAAAAATTACAGTGTCATTAGACAGTTTTTATTTTTGCTGCTCCTTTGCTAAGGTGTGGGGGTTATTTTGCACTGAACAACTTGCTATGCCACCTTATATGATGCTAACAGTGCTCGCTGGTATACTGATGTAACACTGACAACGTGGGACAATTGTTGGCAATATTTGGCATGTTTTCGCTGAAAAAAATCAAGTGGCTTATCGGTTTCATGGTGTCTGGTGCCGGCATTTTTAGACACAGTAAACATACCGGTCTTTCCTCGTCACCCGCTGTATTAAAAGTAAAGCCAAACGCTATCTACGCTTCGAAGAGGTGGTTAGTAACGCGTTACATGTACTCCGTTCATTTACTTGAGTAACTTTTGGAGAAAAAAAAATGTACTTCTAAGAGTGGTTTTACAAAGCCATAAATTTTACTTTAGTTGAGTAGATTTGAGAAGAAATAAAACCGCTACTCTTACTCCGCTACTTTGGACTTCACAGGAGTCGTTACATTTTTCCTCTTTATTCTACATAATAGATTTTGCCAGTGATGCCAAGAGTAGCTCTACCAATTTCACCGATGAGACGTCGCAACAATAATCACATGACTCCATTACACCAATCAGACGCAAGCTTGCCGTTCTACGATCACGCCAACCTGTTCAATCACGTGGCATCTTTAAAGCACCGTAAAAATGAAGTGTTTGATATAGAGCGCCGCCCTAAACATGACTCGAAAATGCGGATTTTAACCTCTGAGTTTTTATTTGTTGCCGATTGACCACGGAAAAATGGAGATATGATGCTTTTAATTTCATAAGGAACTATGGAGGAACTATTCTCTATTCAAACTAGGAACTATTTTCTCCACTAGAGGGCACTTATGCTCTGGACGAATAATGCTTCATTTTTGCCATTTTTTTCTCTCGACTGAATTCAATAATTTTTTTAAATTTCTTTAATGTAGTTATGTGTTATTGAACAGTAACATTATAACAGCAGTTCATAACTCCTGAGGAAACAAAAATATATATAAAAAAAAAACAAAAATGTAAGCAGCTTCTCACAATGTTACTCATTACTTGAGTATTCTTTTCACCAAGTACGTTTTTACTTGTACTTGAGTACATTTTTGAATGACACTTATACTTTTACTTGAGTAATATCATTTTAAAGTAAGGATACTCTTACTTGAGTAAAATTTTTGGCTACTCTAGTACCCACCTCTAACGCTTCGTCATATTTCCTCGTCTTCGTTCTTTATATCTCCTGCTGTTTTCCATATGCTCGTTTGGTTTGAAAAAACTGCACACACTGAAAATGACAGCATCACTGCCACCCACTGAGTGGATGTGCAATTACACTTTATTCTTGTATGGCAAAAAATTATGCCTCCCAAGGTCACATGCGCTATCCCTGGCATCACTATGGCGCGCCCCACTATTTGAGATGGACTGATTTAACTCATTGCATGACATTGACAGCGATAGTTGTCTAATTCCTTTAAACTGGGAAGTCAAGCGCAGTCAATGGCAGCCAATGAGTAAACAAGCAACAAAAAAAAAGTCTTTGCAAATTTGTGCATGAAATGGTTAATATTAACGATGTCCCGACTGATCGGGATCGATCGGGTCCGATCACGTCATTTTCAAAGTATCGGAATCGGCAAAAAAATATCGGACATGCCCTTAAAAAAAAATTTTTTTTTTTAATTAAATCGTTTTCTAGTTGTACTTAACGCTACAGACATAATATGTTACACTCATCCAGAGTCTTTAGTTTAGGCTTAAGGTAGGGTTATCAAATTTATCCCATTGATTACACAATTAATGCTTGCGCTGCACGACCCACTCGCGCATTGTCGCATTCAATCTGTAATGGCGCCGTTTTACCTATATATAGAGCTAACAGGCAGCGTAAAATGAGTAGAGTGAAATTTGGCAGCTTTTGGAGCCTTTTTTAATTGGCTAAAGCCTTACAATTCCTCTCCCTACGATTAGAAATATTGTGGGAAGCAATGTGGGGAAGATAGGTAGTATTTGATCCTATTCTTAACACCCTATGTTATTTCCCAACGCAGAGAAGATACTGTATATCAATTGGTACCACTACGCACAGTCGTGGTTGCACTTCCCATCATGCATTTGGGCAGAAGTTAAATGGCTACAGTATCATTTACTGAAAGCTCAACGGATACACTAGATGGCAATATTTAGTCACAATATGCAAAGTCACATTCATCCTTTAAGAATTACAAGTCTTTCTATCCGTGGATCCCTCTTACAGAAAGAATGTTCATAATGTAAATGCCATCTTGAGGATTTATTGTCATAATAAACAAATACAGTACTTATGTACTGTATGTTGAATGTATATATTCGTTCGAGTTTTATTCATTTTTTTCTTAATGCATTGCCAAAATGTATATGATCGGGAAAAATTATCGGGAATGTATTGGAATTGAATCAGGAGTTTAAAAAAAGCAATCGGATCGGGAAATATCGGGATCGGCAGATACTCAAACTAAAACGATCGGGATCGGATAGGGAGCAAAAAAACATGATCGGAACAACCCCAGTTAATATGTGAGAGAAAAAAATCCCATGATAAGAAAACAATCCTATTTATTTAGAAAAATGTTCTTTTTCCAAGATAATATCAGTTTTTTCAGAAAAAAAACAATATTTAACACATTGAAATGACCTTGATGACTCTTATGATGATTACAAATGAAAGCAAGCTATTTTTTCCTCTCTACAGGGTTTCTCACAGTGCTTTTTACAAGCCTGCCGGGCTGCCAGACTTCTCTTGCTCCACGGTAAGCCTCACAAAAGAGATGCTTTTAACCTCAAAACAGTCATTTATTGTCACAATAGAAACCGAAGTATCAGAATTTGAGCTCATGTTCATATAACGCGAGCAGCAGGAGACACGCCCAACCCGACAGGAGGCCTACGTTCTGCAGCAGGAACGCAGTAACCGGTCGCCCGCTCTGACAGCGACTCATCTCGGGAAGCTGACGGGACAAAAAACATCAGACATACAGTAAGTCAAGATGGATGTGCAATTGTTGATTATTTTGGTAGCTTGTCTCACCATCTCAACCAGTGACAAGTAGAGGAAAATCCCCGCTGTGACCGCAAAGATCCACTGTTGCACGTGTACTTCAGCTGAGACAAAAAGTCCAATGTAGAGGCCAGCGAAAGCCGTTAGAGCGCTGATAAAATTCATGATCATGGCCGTTTTTATGGGAAGTCCAGAGCTCAACAGTACCGCGAAATCCCCTTTAAGCAAAAGATAAAATCACCGTATTTTTCGGACTATAAGTCACAGGTTTTTTTTTTTTTTTTCCAGAGTTTGCAACTTACAGTTGTGGTCAAAAGTTTACATACACTTGTGAAGAACATAATGTCATGGCTCTCTTGAGTTTCCAGTTATTTCGACAACTCTGATTTTTCTCTGATAGAGTGATTGGAACAGATACTTCTTTGTCACAAAAAAACATTCATGAAGTTTGGTTCTTTTATGACTTTATTATGGGTGAACAGAAAAAAGTGATCAAATCTGCTGGGTCAAAAATATACATACAGCAGCGCTAATATTTGGTAACATGTCCCTTGGCCATTTTCACTTCAATTAGGCGCTTTTGGTAGCCATCCACAAGCTTCTGGTTGAATCTTTGACCACTCCTCTTGACAGAATTGGTGCAGTTCAGTTAAATTTGATGGCTTTCTGACATGGACTTGTTTCTTCAGCATTGTCCACATGTTCTCAATGGGGTTTAAGTCAGGACTTTGGGATGGCCAATCGAAAACCTTAATTCTAGCCTGATTTAGCCATTCCATTACCATTTTTGATGTGTGTTTGGGGTCATTGTCCTGTTGGAACACCCAACTGCGCCCAAGATCCAATCTTCGGGCTGATGACGTTAGGTTATCTTGAAGAATTTGAAGGTAATCCTCCTTCTTCATTATCCCATTTACTCTCTGTAGAGCACCAGTTCCATTGGCAGCAAAACAGCCCCACAGCATAATACTACCACCACTGTGCTTGACGGTAGGCATGGTGTACTTGGGGTTAAAGGCCTCACCTTTTCTCCTCCAAACATATTGCTGGGCATTGTGGCCAAACAGCTCGATTTTTGTTTTGTCTGACCACAGAACTTTCCTCCAGAAGGTCTTATCTTTGTCCATGTGATCAGCAGCAAACTTCAGTCGAGCCTTAAGGTGCCGCTTTTGGAGCAAGGGCTTCCTTCTTGCACGGCAGCCTCTCAGTCCATGGAGATGCAAAACACGCTTGACTGTGGACACTGACACCTGTGTACCAGCAGCTTCTAATTCTTGGCAGATCTGCTTTTTGGTGATTCTCGGTTGAATCTTCACCTTCCTGACCAATTTTCTCTCAGCAGCAGGTGATAGCTTGCGTTTTCTTCCTGATCGTGGCAGTGACAAAACAGTGCCATGCACTTTATACTTACAAACAATTGTTTGCACTGTTGCTCTTGGGACCTGCAGCTGCTTTGAAATGGCTCCAAGTGACTTTCCTGACTTGTTCAAGTCAATTATTCGCTTTTTCAGATCCATGTATGTATATTTTTGACCCAGCAGATTTGATCACTTTTTCTGCTAACCCATAATAAAGTCATAAAAGAACCAAACTTCATGAATGTTTTTTGTGACAAAGAAGTATCTGTTCCAATCACTCTATCGGAGAAAAATCAGAGTTGTAGAAATAACTGGAAACTCAAGAGAGCCATGACATTATGTTCTTCACAAGTGTATGTAAAGTTTTGACCACAACTGTATATGAGAAATTATTAAAAGGAAGATCCAACTAATATGATGTGTTGGTTATATATTGTAGCGCTAATTGAGGGACAGTTTACACTATGTCCTGATTTTTGTTCAGAGAGTGAGTTCTTACCCATCTCGTGGGGGATCTCGTGGCACAAAATGGCCACGGTTGTCGCCATGCCGGTTTCGGGCGACGAAGAGAAGGCGGCGCCCACCGCCAGGCCGTCCGCAAAGTTGTGGAGGCCGTCGCCAACGATGACCATCACGGCTAGAAGGGGGACGCCGCGATCTATAGAGAACATCAAATCCATATGAACTTGGAGGCGTGACTGCAAATGCTCATGTTTCAGTGCCATTGACGGCGCTAAACGTCCAAAGCATTTTGACTGTCAAATGAACGCTCACATTAATTCAGGAAATAAATATTCTTTTTGTTTTATCTATTTGAAATCTTTTATTTTCCAACAAAAAAAAGGGAAAAAAACAGTAAATATTATTTTTAAAATTTGTTATTTTGATGAAAAACAAAAAGGCTCATACAGTAAATAATCTCAATTTTATTTATTTCAAATTTCTTTAAATTAAAAAAAAAAAAAAAAAAAAAAAAAAAGAACGAACAAAATAATTGCTCTTTTCATTTGGGTGATTTTATGATTTTTTTTTTTTTTTATGGGAAAAAATTATTCATTTTAATGTGATTTTAGCAAAAAAACATGCAAATGATTGACTTTTTAATGACCTAGTGGACTGGATTGTGAGTTTAACACATCTGGCTTACTCTCTTTTGAAGGCCTTCTCTCTGGAGATGTTTCTGCTTCCTCATCTAAAGGTCCCTGCTGGAAAACAACACTTCTATTAGTCTTTAAAATAATACAAATGTTAAATCATTCACAACGACAGACGTCCCAACACAGGTCCTCAACAACCAGTCCGGGGTGCTACTGGGCCGCAGAGAAAATAATAAATAACTGTTAGAGTTGTCCGATTATGACTTTTTAACCGATATCCTGATATTGTCCAACTCCAAATATCCGACACCGATATCAAACCGATACCAATATATGCGGTCGTGGACTTAACATATTATGTATGGTTAATTGTATTGTGATGCCCCACTGGATCCTTAAATAATGATAAATGTAACAACTTCATGGTTTTCCAAATGTGCCTATGATGCATCACTATATTTATTGTTGAAATCAAAATAGTGCAGATGTCAGTTTTTTGGATCAAGTGCAAGTACAAAGTGCCAATAAAGCACTTATTCTTTCTTCAATGTGTGTGTGTGTGTGTATACACAAATTGACAGATAGCGAACAGATCAGGCTCTAAAGAGAAGTCAGATGATGGAGTAAATATAAATGGGCTTTAATGTGGTTATCTTTCTCTTGACAAGAGCACTGATACCTTTTCGTAAAACTAAAAACAACAAAATATTGTGTCAATAATATGAAATAAAGTCACAAATACAGCAAAGTATACACCACGTGTCAATTTGAATAGCAACTAGTAGTTCTGATTGCAAGCAATGAAATAGTGTAACCAGATTTTACCCATACGCAGAGATTAAGGGGCGGCCGGGAGGGCATAGCCCCTCCCTCCCGGTGGCCGAAAATGTCACTGCATGTAATAGACTTTCCTATATATGAATTTAAAATTAAGACTTTGCCGGTAAATTGTTGTCTATAAAAGCTGTAAAGCAATAAACCATACAACAAAAATGAATGGAATGAACAAAAGAAATATTTTTATAATGGGTAAAAATTATTTTTCGAACACATCACGTGACTAGCACCTTAGAGACGGCCATTTGCTTAGCTTAGCCAAAGCCACCTGAGGACAGATTCTGACTGGAATATTCAGTCAAAAAGGATGCTGCAGCTACTTCTCCACTAGGTAAGACAGAAAAACGTGCGCGCCCACGGACCCACGCACATACACACACAGGTGGGATGCCAGTATGTACGAGCATGGGCTAAGCTACTATCCGAGCATATATCTTGTAAGTTCATTTTGCTGACACTGCGTTTCGGGGTCATAAACATGTTTTGCCCCCCCCCGTCACAAAAGTCAAACTCCACCTATGCACAAATGCAAACAAACAAAACGGAATGTACTTATCTCCAATATATTACACAACGCTCATTAATATAAAACAAATGAGAATATAATTTACAAGCGTTGCTTGTATACGGTGCAAACAACGTGGTAAGATGGCAAGAACTGCTATGGTGCACTGGCTGCAGATGTTAGCTCGTCCATTTAGCGCTCTGTATTCGCAATGAGCTCATGTCGACATATGATTACGTTAGTAGAAAATGCTGGGATCATTAAACGTAATTGCTCCTAAATGCAAGCAGGGATGTCAAAACACCAGAAACACAGGCAGGCAAAAAAATGGACATGACAGCACTCCCATATGTATATTGGCCCAAAACGATGTTGAAATGATCCGATATCATTTTAAAATGCTTTTATCGGCCAACCCAAATAATTTGTTAATGACCGCAATTTGGCCTGTGCCTCTTGACAAATCAACATGCCTGTCTACTCTATTGACTAATCCGAGTAGAGATTTGTGTACATCGCCCTCTAATGATTGACCGCCATTACTGGGGTGTTTGCACACCTATAGCAGCCTCGCGTCAGTCAATATAAAGAGTTACGTTCGCTGCCGTTCGCTGTGTGTGTGCTGTAGGTGGCACACCTCAGCAATGGCTGACAGGATACTTCCTGTTTTTTTGCTTGGATTAGTCAACAGATATGATAATAAAACTGGATAGGGAGTCGTCATTCAAATTCATTGGAGCTAGCATCTAGTATCTACATATCCATGTGCGCAGTGCGCTTGTCCTCAATAATGACGTAGGCGCATCAGATTTGTTCCAGGAAATAATAAGCCTACACGTTAGCGAAAATCCATAAAAACATGTCTTTTTTACGGTGAAAAGGCCACCTGCTGAGCCAGAAAAGGAGACTACAACCAAGTCCATTCTGCATAATATGTGGCTAAAAACTAGCAAACGAGGTGACAAAAGCGAATGCACTGAGAGAGTCATACCTCGTGGCGAACCGTAATGCTAAAGCCAAGAAACCTTTCTCGATTGGGTCAAGAACTCACTATGCCTGTGACAAAGGATATTTCCCGTCAAGTTTTAGGAGAGGCTGCTGTTAAAAATGTTATGATTCAGTGTATGGTGAGTTACACTTTCCCTGCACATAATGTTCGTTTTTAGCCCTGTCGTGTTATTTTATATTTAGTGTAATTTTTTGCCACACATAGTCGGTCTGTGGAAAAAAGGCCCACATCACCACGGTTTGTGGTGCAAAAAAAAGTTCGGGACCACTGGTCTAATTCATTTAAACTGGGAGGACTAGAATCATGTTTCATTGCCAGTGAGTGAGGGTGAGAACCTTACCAGCTGTATGGTAGAGATCGACTTTCCCGTCCGGGACGGCGTTTCAGAGTTACCGCGAGAATGGCTCTGAAGAACAAGAACAAGCAGAGCTGTACTAGAGAATTCCAAGCAGTTTTCTGTCAGGAACTTACATGAACATGCTGAGGGACCAAGAAGAAGAAGAGCCTTTCCATGAGGAAGAAGCCGTAGATACCGGCAACCACGCCGACAATTTTCCACAGGTAGTCCTTCTGCTCAGGGAGATGTTCCTCGTCGTGCATGTGAAGGTCGAGGATCTCCAAAGACAGAACAAAAATAAAATACAGTTGAAACAAGAACTAGTGGTTGAAGGTCCAGTAGGTCTCACTTGTGGAATTAGATGCAGGAGGGCGTCACCAGAGAGGGTCCCCACGGCTAGACCCACAAAAAGCTGCAGGATGAGGGTGTAGGTCTCCTGGCAGGAGTTGAAGAAGATGAGGCAGATGCCAAGCATGGAACCTAGCGTGATGAGCATCACCGCTGCCGTACTGTAGCCGTACTCTGCATGCATTACAAAATACAGACCACATATTTTTACCAATACTGTACAGTGATCCCTCGTTACTTGGCGCTTCAAACTCCACGCCCGCAGTCCATTGCGGTTTTTGTTTTTCGATTAAAATAAATAAATAAATAAACACTGATGAGCTATCCCGATCTGATCACGTCGTCTCCTTCTCCCTCCTGCTGCTTTTCTTGGTCTGTCAGTGCACTGGAGTTGCTTATTAAAGTTAACAATGATTGATAGACGTTAAGGCTTGATCTTGCCAGAGATGCTTGGAAGCCAAAACTTAAAAGCGCCGCATGCGTCAATCACCATTTAGCTCGTTAAACAGTTGCTGTGGCAACTTATTGTGTGTAAGTGAGCAGCTTGAAGGGATTTGAGTGGACTCACTCAATATAGCATTTAATAAAGACAAGCATTTTTCTACTTTATTCCTGTTTAAAAATACTTCGGTCGGACAGTAACATGTTTAAAACATCATAATTACTGTATTTGAATTGGTTAAAAACCATTTAGTAAAAAAAAAGTTTTTCTCCGTACATATTTACTTTGGGGAAAAACGTGAAAAAAAACATGTCTTATATGTATCTCTTTGCAATGCTAAATCCGAATAAATACATTGAACACACATTTTTTTTTTGGGGGGGGGGGGGCACTACTTTGCGGTTTTTAACTATTCGCGGCGGGTTCTGGTCCCCTTTAACCACGAAAAACGAGGGATCACTGTACTTCTAACACTTATTTTGGGTGCTATTCCACTGTCGACCACAAGACGGCGGCAGTGAAATTACATTACAGACTTACATTACAGAGTTAGAAAGTATTTAGCTCCCTTTTTTTATGCTAACACTTGTTCAATGTACAGACCTGCTTTTTATGTTAACAGAAAGCCTCAGCTGTATGATTATGCATATATATTGTCAGGTAATATATTAAATTAGTCAGTTTAGAGCAGGGGTCAGCAACCCTTGGCTCTGGAGCCACATGCGGCTCTTTAGCGCTGCCCGAGTGGCTCCCTGGAGCTTTTTCAGAAATGTTTGAAAACGACAAACATGATTCTATTTCATTAATGTTGTAATATAGTTAAACTACAGTTAAACTTGAGCTATCATACAATAGATTAGCTATAGGATGCACTGCAGGGAAAATAAACTGTATTTTCCGCACTATAAGGGGCACCTAAAAGCCTTAAATTTTCTCAAAAGCTGACAGTGCGCCTTATAAATTAATCAATATTGAGCCGCAAAAGATGTCACAGTAACTCAGAGCGCAGCGCCATCTAATGGCTGCATAAGGTCACCCCAGCCTCTACTGTAGTGTCTATTCTATTCGCCTTTTCATGCGGTGCGTCTTATATATGACAAAGTTTCAAAATAAGCCATTCATTGAAGGTGCGCCTTATAATACGGTGCGGCTTATATACTCACTATGTATTTGTAGTCAACTTACCGGTAGTCATTTTGATACTCGGCAAAAATATCGAATATCGATACATACAGCATGTCTTGCCTTAATTATAAGGCTTATATGAAGCTCTAAATTTTTTGCGGCTCCAGACATATTTGTTTTTTTGGTCCAATATGGCTCTTCCAACATTTTGGGTTGCCGACCCCTGGTTAGGGGAAAAAAATAGAATTAAATAGGGTGCTTTTAGATTGTGGGTTTTACTAAGTGTTATTAATCTTATTTAAAAAAAATAATTAATTAGTTACAAATGACTTCTCCCAAAAAGTAATTGCACTAGTAACTCAGTTACCTGAATGTAAGAGTATGTAAGAGTTACTTGGCAAAGTAACTGGTGATAATTTTCATGTTTTTCATGTGTCAAAAAAAATAAAATAAAACAGGTCACACAATGCGAAGTTTAAAGGGTTTTTGGGACAATTGGCCCTAGCCCAGTTCTTTACCCTAAACTTAACTAGACACAGGGGTATTGCGGATATTGCGATGACTAGATAGTTGTTAAAATTGCTCCCGTTATTGCATTAGTTCCCTTCTGTCTATTTTCGACATGTGTAAGTTTTAAAACTGTTTATTCATTTATAGATAGATTTAAGTTGTTTTGCTGATTTAGGAGCATTTTAGATAAAAAGTTACTTAGGTTCGCTAGGAAGGTTCTCTACAACAGAGCTTTCCTGAGAAGTCTACTGCTTTAAGATGGCGGCTGTTTACTAACACATCTAGTTCTTTATTATACATGTTGCTAATGCCGCCGTGTCTGTCATTTGCATCTCGTTCTGTATATATGCGATATCTACCGAAGCATCATGTGGGCGTAGTTTGTAGGCTATTGGCTACAGTCAGGTATTATTGGAGCCACCTAGCATAGTTTGCAACGGCGTCACACTCCCTTGCCTCCTCCCCACACCTGCTCTGCTGTCTCTTGTCCGTGAGTCCGTCTTTTTCAGACTTTTTTCGCGTCAGTCAACCAACACGCATAGTAACGCACGCCTTTCCCGCCTCAGTAACGGTAACGGCTTTGCCAAGAGGAGAAAAGTAATTTATTAGATTACTCAATACTGAAGAAAATAACGACGTTAGTTACGCCGTTATATTCTAACGCCGTATTTGACAACACTGGTTTTACTTCATGCAAGGGTGGTCTGAATTACTTGTTTCAGCTATAAAAGCAAGTTATTTGGTCAAATTCACTTTGCGTTTGGGGGATAGAAGCAGGTCTTACTCTCAAAAGCAGTGGGTTGATGGGAGTCTCTTGCGTCCTGCTCTTCAGAATCGCACGCCTTGACAAGCAACTGCTGGATGATAGCTGGACACATTTGTCCAAAGTGCTCCTTGGAAATAAGTAGTTGAGGGCCCAGAGCAAAAATATACACCAGCTGATTGGCTGAAAAACAGACCTGGATTGATTAAAAAGGTGAGACAACCCTGTGAGTTCTTGGTGTCTTCTCGGTTCATCTGCAGTTTCTTGAAAGTGTTTACCTGTGCCCAGTTTCCTTCTTCATGATCACAAGCATCCAGTGAATGTGCCAACTGTGCGCTTCGTCTCTTCCTATCGTGAGCGTGCGGCTTCTTTCCTTCTCTGCCGACGCCGAGCTGGTGAAGTAGCTCCTCTAGATCTTCAAGGGGAAGAGAAAAACTTAACACGTTACAGCTTGAACAGTAGTAACGGTAAACTCACCTAAAACTTCCAGTTCACTGGTGCGATTGAGGGACTGGAAGATGTAGTTGGTAAAGAAAGCCGGCGGAGGGAGGTTCCTTTGAGCGAAACAGTGACCCTGCAAGAGGTGACTGATGACGGCAGCGGACATTTTGGCCACAGACGTCCCACTGGCACCATCTTTAGCATTAGCGTCTTCTAGAAGGTGAGCAGCGTCAACACACTGGATGAGAAAGGAATGAGAACATCACTTCAGTTTCTTGAGTTTGGGTAAACCTTGACCTTAGTTCTTGCCTGGAAGTCGGACAAGGTAGAACTTTCTTGGATGGATGGGTTGCTGTGCTGGTTGATGATCTGAAGAATGCTCTCAAGTTCACCTAACGATAGGACATTGCTATCCTCTGCTGTGTGGAGATCGGTGAGAGCGAGGAGGTAGAACTCGTAGCTACGGACGGGAGAGGACGACTGGCACACATCTCGCAGGTTAACGATGAAGTATAGCAGAAGAACAGAGAGGCGCTGGAAGTCGTCTTCAATCAGGTATGCCTTTCCGTTATCTTCTAGAACAGACAGGGTGATGTCCGGCGGCAGGCACTGGAAGAAAAAGAAGGAATTCAGTATGAAAGTTTGCTTTGAAAGACCTATTTTAGCTCCTTGTACTCAGAATCCATTTTATGGCAGTAGTAATTGTTTGTCATCAGCAGTGTTGGGCTTGTTACTTTAAAAAAGTAATTAGTTATAGTTACTCACTACTTCTTCCAAAAAGTAACTGAGTTAGTAACTGAATTACTCTATAGTAGAAGTAACTAGTTACCAGGGAAAGTAACTTTTTCCGTTACTTTAAAAAGAAGTTGTATGTCAAAGAATTTGAAATTTTCTAAGCAGTATTTGAGCTGAATAGAGAACAGACAGGTAGTTGTGTTATAGAACCTTGTAATATTTATTGCACCTCACCAGCAACAGATTTATCCTACATTTGAAGTGCAACAAAAATAAACATTTTAATTTGCTTACCGCAGATGTCGACAAAAGCTTTGCCCCGGTACATAAATTACACTTTACATGCACGCTCCTTCCTTTAATTTCGACCAACTTGAAATAGTGTTTATATCTCCACCTCGTAAAGGACAAATTTTCCTCTGAATGCTCTGCCATCATATCCCTCTGCATCTGTTTTGCGTGTGTGTGTTTGACGCACGCGCTGTTCCAGTTTGTGTGTGAAAACACCGGCTCTGGAGTACGTGCGCGTTTAGGCTCGAGCGTTTACGTCACAGAATGGGGGATCACATGAGATTTGACAACAACGCAGCCATACTGGAAGCAGGTCTGGCTCGCGGGACATTAAACTTTAACTTGCCAGTTCGATAAAGAGACAAACTCGTTACTAAGGCGAAGAACAGATATGTGATCAAACTTAAGGATGTGAACAATGTTGACCCTTACGAGCAAGTCGAAGACAAATGGAGTAAAGATGTCGAAGGGCTTCCAGAATTACGCGAAATGGACATTCTGCTGTATTTATTGTTTGGTGTAAGTTACTAAACTCATCAACGATTCCGAAATTACAAATCACTACAAAGCTACGAACAGTTTTGCTGCGGATGGGTGCAGGACCTGCACATTATGACCGAATCAAATGGCAACTCCATCATTCTTGCAAAGGTAGGCTATGTGCAGAGGCGTCACGTCCCATTAGGCAAAACAGGCAATTGCCTAGGGCCCCCAGCCAGCAGGCGCCCCCAGAGGGCAAACAGATTTAGTACACGCAGCTTTACTGCACTGTCGCAGCGACAAGTGTGACAGTGCCAGTGAAAGCCTTGTGTCTGAGTTCCCTGAAGGGGCCCCTTCACTCGCTCTACACTCCCCCCCAACCCCTCACGTGACTCAGAGTAAGAGTGAGCGGCGATTTGGCGTTTTTTTTAATTGGCGTTTATCCAAAATGAAGTGAAGTTAACCTTCTGGAAGCGGCAAAAGAAAGAATAAAAAAGCAGAAGAGGAGAAAAGGAAGCAAGACAGCGGTGAGTGTACTATGTTACTATAGTTTTATGTCCTAATGTAGTAGAAGCCGGGCACTTTGAGTGTCCTAAAAAGTGCTCTATGAGACCGTGGCGTTATTATACTTTTATTGAATATGTTATTACTCCAAGTCCAACTGTCCCCCTTACTTGCACACGCTCGAAGGGCCCCATGTTGCTTGTTGCCTGAGGCCCCCAGGGACCCTTGCTACGCCTCTGGCTATGTGTGTTTACTATTTTCATTGCCATGAACCTGAACGCACCCCAAGTCTTGGATGACAAATAAACAGAGCAGAGTAGACTCGCTACGGCTGGTAGTTTCTTCAATTTATTCAAAGTAAGTAACGCACCGCTTTTGACCGTCAGTAACGGTAACGGCGGAAAAAATAATTAGTTAGATTACCCCGTTACAGAAAAAATAACGCCGTTATGTAACAGTGTTATTTATAACGGCGTTATTCCCAACACTGGTCCTCAGAAACAGGTCTTTTAAGAGTCCATTTCTGATGGATGGTGGATGTGATTCTTGGAAACGGTCATTGTATTTGGGTTGAAGGAGATTGTTGAAAACCCAACCAAAACAGTAACAGAGCTGGTGAAGCACTGGACATCGAGAGCATGGAATTCGAAAATCTTGATTGAGGATTACTTTCAAGGATCTGTACATTGTTTTCGGACCACGTTTCAGAGACGTGAAGTGGCCAAGCACCCACTCTCTGAATTTAACGACGCCAGAGGGGTGCAGGAAAGAAAGCCACTCGGCATGAACTGTGAAGTTCAAAAACTTAAGCCTCGCATTCCAGGCTTGACAAACAAACAAATTCTCAAGTGTGTAGTTGTTTTGGTGGAGATGGGCCTACCTTGTCACAGACTTCTTGAGAAGCACCAATCCTCTCTGGGCAGTTGACCGCCAGCAGAACCGCAGAGACCAGAATGCCGATGTGGTTCTTCTGGAGATGCGCCTCTTCATCCTGAGTGAACGGTAGATCTAAGACACCGAGGACTTCCTGTAGATTGGACTCTGTCACTGGCAGACAAATCAGTAACAGCAGAAAGCGAGGAACTGCGAATCCCCAGAGGGACATGTTGCAATAGGAGTTGTCCCGTAATGAGGTGACCATCCACACGCGGAGTCTCGGCGGGCGGTCACCCTTCGCTTGAACTAACCCTTACAGTGCAGCCAAAGCTGGGCCTCTCGGTCCACAACAAAAGGATTAGTGCAGCCAGTCAGAGAGCACGGGGGCAGGGTGAAGCCGGCAGGGGGTTCGGGGGGAGAGCATAATTAGAAGTTAGAAAAAAACTTATGTTTGGCATTCAAGGCTGGGGAAAACCACTTATATTAATTAGAAACAAGGTCACCAGGCATGCTTTGTGAGACATAGTACATTTCGTACATAACTCCTAAAAACAAAACAATGTCTTAGTAATGACCTGACTCATTGCTACTGATGACTTTTTTTTTCTTCGCGAAAACTACCTTTGAACATCCTCCCACTTTGGGTCAAACTGACCTAGAAGAGTAAAGGTAGAAAAGGCCTTTGAAAGACCAAACTGTACCTGTCCACGTGAGATAAAAGCTGTTTCGGGAGAATTCTGGGTCCTGAAAAAAGGCTAATATTCGGAAGTAATCTCTTGAGGATTAGATTTCTGTGGTTACCACGGAGAAAGTTGCCTGGCTGGCAAAATGGCTGCCGCTAACTGATGCTAACGGCAGATGACGGCCATTGAACGCATCTGCTATCCTACAAGTGTCATTAATTCGGATGATGCAAGCAGAGTAGAGGAATCACTCCCAGTTATCCAAGGGAGAAAAAAAACATTGTAATTTTTTCAGTCCATAGTTTCTCTTTTTATTGAATCTATTTACAATCTCAACTGATTTTACAAAAACATCAGAATTTTCATTTCTTGTCAACCGCGATTGTAAGAACAATCAAGAAACTGTTGATTCTTCAAAGTAGAAAAAATCCTATGTACATATTTTTTAAAATCACATCTTTCGGAGTGTTACGTTGTACAGTTCCAGTACTCAAACTGATTAGAATAGAAACTATAACTGAGTTTAGTGCCAAACTATGCTTGCTCGTTTTGCTCAATGTTGCCAACCAGGCTCTTTGTGTCCACCAGAGCTCGGATGGGATTATTGAAGTACAACTTGTTGATGAAGGTGGGCTCCCCTGACGGGGATGGCGATGGGGCGGGCATCTTTTTCCTGAAGAGCAGGAAAGCAACAAGTCCCCCAAAGGCCAGGACCACCAGCACCACCGCCACGGTGACGCCGGCGGAGCCGTTGGAAACCTCTTCCATAATATGAGCTATTTCAAAAAATGCAGATGGTCAGCATTGAGTACCCAGACCTGAAAAAGAAGTACTCACCGACAGCTGGAGGCTTTTCTGTTGGCACGATAACTGGAAAAAATGGGGAAATTGTGATGGGTCTCCACGTAGAGCCCTGGGGCACACCAAGTAGAATAAACTGACATCAATCGACTCTACCTTTGGGTGTTTTGCAGATGTACGGTCGGTATCTGCTGCAGGTGGTGGTCTTCCATTTCCCACTTTCAGATTGTACTGAAACGCACGACTCTGTCCCAGGACTGCCCTCTCCCCAGTTGGTGTAGTCCACTGCGGTGCTGTCAATCCATGACCACTGACCTTGAACAAAGAAGTTGTTACTTACCCCAAAACGTAGCAGGCGTCCGGATGTTTTAAGAGCGCAATTCTTACTGTCGTGGGTTTTGTACAAGCCGATCCAGAAGTTCTTGGCGCCGTCCTGTAGGAATTCCAGATTTTGCTGAATGAAAAAACTCTCCTGAGGGTCCTCGATGCTTGCTAGAGATCCCCCTAATGGACAGACATTTGGGCACACATTATATGTATGTAGCCTACCAGATTCCGCTGAAAAAAAACTCATCGCAGCGTACCCATTTTCAGACATTCTACGGAAGCGTGGGCCCAATTATCCACAAGCGAGCTGAGGAAAGAGTAACAATGACCCCGAAACGGGAGCCAAGATCTTTTCTTAATCGGTTCTGGACAGATTCCAGCTAGCTGTGGAGGCTCCGTTGGCGCCAAAACTGCAAAAACGGACAGAATTTCGGGTTTGTTAAGTTGGCGGCAAAGTCTGAACTGCAGAATCATTTCTCGGACCTGGTGAGATCTTGCAAAGAGAGTAGTAGGTCTCTCTGCAAGTGCCTGTCTTCCAGGTTTTGTCCACATCGATGTACACGCAACCGTAATTGCTCTTAGGCTCGTCTTTACCCCATTTGGTGTACGACAGGCGCCAGTTGTCCACCCACTTGAAGCGACCTCCCGTCTAGAAACCACAATGGAAAAACTCAAGAACCAGACAGGTATGGTAAGACCGGCTGTTCCTAGGTTTACTTTACCACATTGCTGTTGAGGCCTATCCACACCGACTGGTTCAACTTGGAGATCTGGAGTGTTATGTAGGCCTGCGCCACAGGGTCAAGTATGCTAGCTAGCTCGGCGTCATCTGCCTGGCACCGCCGCCGTGCTTCATCCCAGTGCATCTTCTGCGTCAGCAGCTTGTATGAGTCATTTCCAAGCTTGTAGAAGGCCTTTGGTGACACGGTGGTGGCCGCTGATGCGATCTGGGAATCTTTGGAGAATAGTTATAGAAGGATGTTAGTTCCTAACACTTTATTCATTGATAGCACAACTTACCGACGTTTCTTTTACAGATGAAGCCGCGCTTTCCGGCGCAATCATCCACCTTCCATAGACCTATTTGCTTGGTAATGCTGCCCACCATCATCACACAGTCGAAAACCTGATGACAGAGAAACGTTAGAGTCGCGCCATTAGATACAGGAATAGACTTCATAATGTATTGACGAGTCAGATCGGTCATGCATTACGCCTCACATTCAAGTAGGAGGCCGCCAACATCAAGAGGAGCTATTCACAAACAGACGCACGCAGCGATCTAACGCCGGATTTCTGTTGAAAAAGTACGAAAGCTGTACAGCATACAAATAGGAAGGATTGTCTCAGGAGTGATATGTTCGAGGATTCAAGGTAATTATTATATTTTTTGTACCATGCATGCATTTCGAAACGTTGTCAAAAAAAATCAATGGGAAAAATTAGCCGCTAATGCATTGGCATCAAAGTTAATAATACTTGCGTGAAATAAATGCTAACTGCACTGTCTTTGTGCTTTTAACCAACAATCAGGACTGTTTTATGTCCATATCTTGTAAAGAATTCGGGGATTTAAGCATTTATTCACAAGAATTTTCACCGGAAAAGCTGTGTTTGCATCAGGCAACCGCTAGCTACATTTATTAACAAATAAATGCTAAATTTACAGTTTTTTTTTGCTTTTAACGAAGAGTCGAGACTGTTTTATGTCCATATCTATAAAGAATTCGGGGATTTAAGCATGTATTCACAAGAATTTTCACCGGAAAAGCTGTGTTTACATCAGGCAGCCGCTAGCTTCATTCACTAACAGACTAGCATTGTACTTTGACATATCTATGTCAAAAAAATGCTAACTGCAGTTTTTTTTAGCTTTTAAACAAGAATTAAGACAGTTTTATGTCCATATCTATGAAGAATTCAGGGATTTAAGCATTTGTTCACAAGAATTTCCACTAGAAAAGCTCTGTTTACATCAGGCGGCTGCCAGCTACATTCACTTACAGACTAGCATTGTACTTTGACCTATTTACGTAAAATAAATGCTAACTGCACAGTTTTTTTGCTTTTAACCAAGAATTGAGTCTGTTTTACGTCCATATCTATAAGAAATTCGGGGATTTAAGCATTTATTCACAAGAATTTTCACCGGAAAAGCTGTTTACATCAGGTGGCCGCTAGCTAAATTCACTAACAGACTAGCATTGCACTTCGACATATTTACGTAAAATAAATGCTAACTGCACAGTTTTTTTGCTTTTAACCAAGAATCAAAAGTGTTTTATGTCCATATCGATAAAGAATTCAGGGATTTAAGCATTTATTCACAAGAATTTTCACTAGAAAAGCCCTGTTTACATCAGGCGGCCGCCAGCTACATTCACTAACAGACTAGCATTGTACTTTGACATATTTACGTAAAATAAATGCTAACTGCACAGTTTTTTTGCTTTTAACCAAGAATCAAAAGTGTTTTATGTCCATATCGATAAAGAATTCAGGGATTTAAGCATTTATTCACAAGAATTTTCACTAGAAAAGCCCTGTTTACATCAGGCGGCCGCCAGCTACATTCACTAACAGACTAGCATTGTACTTTGACATATTTACGTAAAATAAATGCTAACTGCGCAGTTTTTTTGCTTTTAATTGAGAATCGAGTCTATTTTACGTCCATATCTATAAAGAATTCGGGGATTTAAGCATTTATTCACAAGAATTTTCACCAAAAAAGCTGTGTTTACATCAGGCGGCCGCTAGCTACATTCACCAACAGATTAGCATTGTACTTTGACATTTTTACGTAAAATAAATGCTAACTGCACAGTTTTTTTGCTTTTAACCAAGAATCAAGACTGTTTTACGTCCATATCTATAAAGAATTCGGCGATTTAAGCATTTATTCACAAGAATTTTCACCGGAAAAGCTCTGTTTACATCAGGCAGCCACTAGCTACATTCACTAACAGACTGAATTGTACTCCGACATATTTACGTAAAATAAATGCTAACTGCTCAGTCTTTTTTTTTGCTTTTAACAAAGAATCGAGACTGTTTTACTTCCATATCTATAAAGAATTTGGGGATTTAAGCATTTATTCATAAGAATTTTCAACGAAAACAGCTCTTTGTCTGTGATTCCACTCGGTCAGCTTTGACGGCCTCGCCAACAATGCAAGCCCCCTATTTATCGGCCCCGCGTCCCGTCAATACATTATGATGTCTACAGGTTTTTTAGATACGAAGCGTAAAAAAGACCTCCTGTGAGAAGGCATAGCGGCCATCTGGCGTGGATGTCGGATGCCCTTTGGCCCAGTTGGTGTACGCCACGCCTCGGCCATCCGTCCACACAAAGTGCATCTCCCAGTTGACGTCGTTCATGCCGAGCCACAAGTCCGACTGGTATCTCAGCATCTGCATGGTCAGGAATGCTAGACAAAGAGTTTTATAAATTATAAGTTAAATTTTAGTATCTTCTAACTTGGATCGACTGTTGTCTAAGCTTGCCTAACTTTTCGGAAATTTACGAAGTCGCACCTCGCTTACATTCGCAGGAAGGGTGCTCTCGGTGTGCTCTATACTTTTATAGGGGGCGTGGTTGTTCAGAGGTGATACTGATGATGAAGATTTAAATGGATTTAGAGTGAAATTGAAAGTTTGGTAAAATGTGCTGTTTAGACTGTAGTTATCTAAATAACTGTTAATGTTATGTTAACAGATGCCGGTTGCTCTCCATTTGTTGCTGGAACTATAATGCATGATATTTGCTCTTGGGTCTCTCATAAAAAAAACAACATCCAATAAATGAAATTTATACTTCAGTATGACTTATGCATGTAATTTCTTCATTGTGCACATTTTAGCTGATGCGACGTATAGTCTAAAAAATACAGTTGTTTGGCTTAACCAGTGCAACCTTTTGGGGATTGTGGAGTAGTCTCTTTAAATCCATGATTTTTTTGAAAGATTCTCAACTTTTGGGGATTTACTGTAGTTAATTTTATCCTAGATAATTTGGAGAAATTCTTGATGGTCTTGTTTTAAAGGGAACCTCAGACGTTCCCCTATATTGCCAAATGTATCACATTCCTCATCATCACCTTCAAAATACTCCATGCCCTGGCCCCTTCCGACCTTTGCGATCTTCTCCGTCTAAACAATTCAACCCGTTCACTTCGCTCTACCACTATTCTTCCCCTATCCGTCCCCCGTGTCCGCCTCTCCACCTTTGGTTCCAGAGCTTTTAGTCATTGCGCCCCCCCAGCTCTGGAACTCCCTACCCCCTGATCTTCGCAGCATATTTACCCTATCACTTTTCAAATCTAGACTGAAAACACACCTGTTCACTCTTTCTTACCCACCATAACCCCTAGCTCTGTTATATTTTTACTTGGTTTTATTGTGCTTTTAATCTTTTATCCTTTTAATACCTTTTTATCGTACTGATTCCATGTCTCTTGTGAAGCGTCTATGTGTGTTTTGAAAAGCGCTCTAGAAATAAAATGTATTATTATTATTATTATTACATTTGATACACCTAAAATTTCATGATTTTGAGACTAATTCAGAATTTTGACATTTCTTATTGAAAAAAAAAATCATGGATGCAAGTCAACATATGCATCTGCAGGTTCCATGAGAAAAACAAACAGGATTTAGCAAGGGTTATAGATATCTGAGCGCTTATTACACATATTCATTTTGACTTTTCTTTTTACAAATTTGAAAAAGAGGTTTCATTAGGATCTTATTTTTCAAATTTTGGGATTCTCTGATAATTGCTTCATATTGCTGGCATTAAAGGGTTAAAGACTCGTAGGCTCTAATGAGCCGCAAATGTTCTCTTTTACTAAAATATGTTATTAGAAACATGAAATATTGCCATTGATTTAAAAATGTATAATATTTAGTACATGTTTTGACCTACGGAGGGCGCCATGTTTTATGCGCGCAATGGACGCTCAGGATGATGAAGTAGTTTGTCACTGTCACTAGACGAACACTTCCGGTGTTTTGCAATTCCTTTTACGTGGCGAGACGTCCAACACATGCGCACATTGGTTCATAGTGGCGAGTACTTACTATCTGCGTTTTTGTTGAGTATATTATTATCTTTTTATTGGCTCAAAATACTTTTTAAGCATTGTGTTTTCTTGTGTTAGTTTTAAAGCAGATTGTCGATCTGTTGACCACATTAGTCACGTAGTGTATCTAAACTACCCTTATTTTACCTTACAACGTTTAAGTACGTTTTTTTTATGTCAGTATAGTCTGTCTGTATGCATCTAAACAAAACAAGTTCAAAGCACATGGTAGTACTTCAGGTGTTAAATGCGCTTCTTGTAGATGTTTCACCGGTGTAGCACATTTTGGCAGAACACCGTATTTTTTTTTCCTACTCTCGTCACGTCTCATCCAGTGTTTCCTGTTCATTTTGCTTTTGCTGCTTGTTTTGTGAAATATCGACAGTGCTGTCATGCTCATTATTGTTCCTCTTGGGTTCAAATTGAAAGGGTTGGACAGATGACATGTTTATGTCGCTAGAGTCGCACGGCAGCGTAACCCAGCGACGCCAACAACAATGGCGATCTATTACTGTAATTTTCGGACTATAACCCGCTACATTTTTCCCTCATTTTGAATCCTTATAGTTGGCTTATTTATTTGGGTTAATACGTAACACTTTATTTGACAACGGCGTCATAAGACTGTCATAGGACCATCATAATTATGACATAACACTGCCATCAGCATTATTGAATGCTTATGACAGATGCCATTAACCCTTAAATACCTGCAACATGAAGCAATTATCGGACAATCCCAAAATTTAAAAAATAAGGTCCTAATGAAACCTTTTTTTCAAATTTGTAAAAATAAAAGTCAAAATGAATATGTGTAATAAGTGCTCTAATATCTATAACCTTTGCTAAATTCTGTTTCTTTTTCTCATGGAACCTGGAGATGCATGTGTTGACTTGCATACATCTTCTTTTTTTTTTTTTTTCAAAAAGAAATGTCAAAATTCTGAATTAGTCTCAAAATCATGAAATTTTAGGTGTATCAAATGTGATACATTTGGCAATAAAGTGTTAAGTATCATTCGGCAAATTGTGTAAACAATACTCAATTTATGTCCAGGTCGGATCATTTAAATCTATTCAAAAGTGGGATAATTTGCTGGATGACACAAAATGGAATCTGTCATAAGCATTCATTAATGCTCATGGAAGTGTCATGTCATAATTATGATTGTCTTATGACGGTTTTAATTAATATACGGAAGCATAACTGAGAAATAATTAGCACAGAACATGAATTTTGGTTGTTATTTACATCTGTAGCGCTGCAATGCATGCTAGGAGGCATGTTGGACTTTAACATTGTTAACAGCAGGTGGCAGCAGAGGTTGACTGTCTCCTCCAAGGAAGCAGTGGTGGCCAAATGAAGCTTCTTGAAGCAAATAAGCTTTGGAGCCAATTGGTTCAAAGCTCCATGGTGGTTCATTTGGTCTTATGGCAGTCTTATGATGCCACAGTCAAATAATGTGTTACCGGTTAATATTTTTTGGTATAAATATCCCATACTACAGTGAGGACAGCTGCGGCTTATTGTCCAGTGCGGTTATCTATGAACAAATGCCGTTTTCATGTCAAATTTGGTGGGTGGCGTCTTATATTCAGGTGCGCCTCATAGTCCGAAAATTTCAGTAGTTAAACTAATTTTACAAGTTGTATAAAAACGAAAACATAAAGAGGGGTTTTAATATAAAATTATTTTAAGTTATAACATTAATCTTTTAAGAACTACAAGTCTTTCTATCCGTGGATCCCTTTAAGGGATTAACGGTAGTCTTTGCGCAACTCATAAAGATTTACAGTCCATTTAATGTAGCGTTAATAATTTGTGAAGTCATTCTAACGATCGGGCATCTATTGATGTCAATGGCAGTGAAATATGATCATTCAGCGCCAGTGAATAAGTTAAAGGTCTTGACATACCTTGTTCCTTCTCGTTGACGATAGACACCAGATTCCCTCCCTGGTTTTTGCAGAACTCCCTGGCGTCCTGCCATGATTTTTTTTCCGTGCCCACAAACTTGTAGCACTGTGTAAACCAGATAAGAAGTCAAGGTGACCATAAGTAAATCACTGACGACTTGAAAGAGGCAAATTTTTGTCTAATTTGCGCTTTGTCGGATTTTTTTTTGTCAGTGAGATAAAGTGCACATGCTTACCTTGCCTTGGAATGACAGCCATTCGGGCGCGCAGCCTCCTTTGGGTTCGGGGGTGGGCATTACGGTGGTGTTGACGAAAACGTTGCTTCGTTTGCAAATGGACGGTAGCTCAATGCCGCAGTTGATGTCGTTCCAGTAGCCTTCGATAGGTATCAATATTGAGTTTAGAACCATTTTCTGAAAATTATTTCGGTTTCTAGTATTGTCAATTAGTAGTTGTTAGAGGGGGATTTGCATAGCAAAGTCCCAGATAGTGAAATTCCTTTTTTTTTTTTAATGGCGTTTCTTCGGTGTGCCACACAGCCCAAACCGTTTGACCGACCGTCCGCGTCTGAATATCAAAATGACTGGAATTTTGCGCGATGCAGGAAAATTTTTGAAAGACCCCCCCAGAATTTACTGTTTGCCCGTTTTTTTGAAGAAAAAAAAGTTTCAAAGTGTATGTAGTTCTACAATTTCTGACCAAATCACATAAATTTACACATATTTACACATCAATAATTCCAGGACGGTAGGGGGCATAAAAGTTGTGTTCAGAATTTGCCAAAAACAGTTCCCCCAAAATTCGCCTAAAACTTTCCCATTCATTTCTAACAGGATGCTTTTGACAGCCATGTACGTCCAAATTTCCCATTCATTTTCAATGGCAGGAAAACATAAGTTCTTGTGATTTTTGACCGTTTACCATGACAGCCCATTGACCTTCAACTGATGCCCAAGTAATTTGATGCCATTGACAGCCATGCACCTTCATGCCATTGACTGCCATGTACGTCCAATTTTCCATTCATTTTTAAAGGCAGGAAAACCTGTGTGGTTGTGATTTTCGACAAAAAACGAATAATTACAGCCAATTGATATTTGATTGCCGCCCAATTAAGTCGATCCCATTAACAACCATGGATCAGGTCGTGTCCCAATAAATGTCCCCAAATCAACAAGAAGCGACCTGATACCAACAGGATGTATCCCCGAAATGTCCCCAAATCAACAGGAAGTGACCTGATAGATCTGTATCTACCACAGCAAAGCCCCATTGTAATTTCTTCAGAAATTGCATTTGTAGTTAAATAGTGTAAGAAGGAAACGGTGGGTCAGGCTTACCCATGCTTTTGTAGATAGTCACGCAGTTTTCGTCATTGTTGGCGAAGTTGGGCTCGTTTTGTTCCCATGCAGTGTACGTTACCGGGGTGTCGTCCAACCAACTGAAAGTAGAAAGAGAACAATGTCTACATTAATTTTTTTTAATGATATACCATCATTTAATAGTAATTATCAGCCATTTTTAAAGAATTTGCTCATTTTGCCTACTAAAATTAAGAATGTTGGATTTTTGTAGTTCAGTGATCCCTCGCTACTTTGCGCTTCCAACTTCGTGCCCTCAGTCCAATTTGGATTTTTTTTCAATAAATAAATAAATAAATACAGATGAGCTGTCCCGATTAGATCATGTAGTCTCCTTCTCCCTCCTGCTGCTTTTCTTGGTCTGGCAGTGCACTGGAGTTGCTTATTAAAGTTAACGACGATTAACAGACGTTAAGGTCTGATCTTTCCAGAGAAGCTTAGAAGCTGCAACTTCAAAGCGCCGCATGCGTCAATCATCGTTTAGCTTGTTAAATAGTTACTGTGGCAACTCATTGTGTGTCAGTGTGCAGCTTGAGCAGATTTGACTGGACTCACTCAGTGAAGCATTTAATAAAGACAAGCATTTTTCTACTTTATTCTTGTTTAAAAATATTTTGGTGGGACAGTAATATGTTTAAAACCTCTCATGAGTTCATTTGAAGTGCTTGAAAACCATTTATTACAATATATATACATAAAAACAATAAATAATTGTACTTTGGGAAAAAAAGTGAAAAAACATGTTTTATATGTATGTTTTTTCAATGCTTTATCTGAATAAATGCCATATTGGCACGAACATAAGACGGTGTTTTTTGCATTGAAATAAGACTGAAAAAGTGGGGGTCGTCTTATATTCGCGGTCTAGACATTATACCCATTCACGACGCTAGATGGTGCCAGATATCATTGAAGTGATGTTCTGTCATGATAGATCTCAGATACTCTCAAGTTTAACCAGTTTGCAAAATTTTATTGCAATGTTTTTCCTTATACAGATTTGTTTCAAGACTACAGTTACAGTTAGACTTCACTTTGATGGTTAATGCAGTTATTGCAATTTTGTTGTTTTATCACAATAGATTGGTTTATTTACATTTCAAAAACCAGAAGCCATTCATTTACGAATGTGATTGCTCTTTAGACTACATATTTAAATGTTCAGATATTAAGATTTGAATGAGGCAAAATAACATGCTTTTTCTCTCAAATATATTGTTATAATCATTTGTTTCAGATGTACTGTAATTATTTTCTGTATGAAAATTAATTTGGTGTTCAAAAAGTCTTTTTTCAAACTTGAGTCTTGAAAAAGAGGGGGTCGTCTTATAATCAGGGCAGTCTTATATTCAGGCCAATACAGTATATTGAACAGAAAAAATTTAAACAAACAAACAAAAAAAAATATATATATAAAATTCTTTTTTTGGAGGGGGCTATGTCACGGTTTTTCACTTATCGCAGCGGGTTATGGTCCCCATTAACCGGGAAAAACAAGGAATCATTGTACTCGTTTTTGTGAAAAGAATACATTTTTGATATTTCTTTTTCCTAGTAAGATTATGGCTTCAATTTTGAGAAAATATGCAACTTTGTTGTAGTAAAATAGACGTTATTTTTACCTTACTTTACCTTGAGGCCATGTCTACACCTAGCAGGGTTTATTAAAACCGAGGATCATAGCCTAATATGTCGGGAAAAAAATAATTACATCCAAACCTGCACGTTTAAGGGAAAAAAAAAAAAAAAAACTTTCACAGCCAACCGCATTCATTTTTAAGTACATTATAAACAATGCACGAAAAATAATTGTCCATAATACCCATTCTTCGCATGGATTCTTCAATATGAAAAAGCAAGAGTAAAAAAAACAGAAGCAAAAAAGCACCTGTCTAATTTACTCCAAATGTAAACATTGGTCTCATGTGTGACGTAGGGACAAAGTTTGTCGCAGCCAGTAACGTTTCCACAGTTAAATTTTCGGTTATCAGTGTCCACATGATGGCGGCACAAACGCAGAGTTCGCACTTCTTCACTTTGCGCGGCGTTTTTAAGAACCCTCATTTAAATGTGCATGTGGATGATGGGCTAAACCGTAAAAAAGGTTCTTCTTTTTGCCAAATAACCTGCTACGTGTATACATGGCCTGAGATCAAAAGACAATATTAATTAAAAATTGAATTAGCATTACACATTTTTTAGGACTTAACATTTACACTTTCACTCCTGAAACGTCTGACTTAATTCTCCTGAAAATGTACAACTTTTTCTGAAATATACGCTTTTGTTTTGCTAATAGTGCATGGTTCCCCCCAGTGCTTTATAAACCTGGCGGGCCACAATGCTCCTCTTGCCTTATCCTCTCGACTTACCTAAAAGAGTGGTCTAGATTGACCGTGAGACCGATGTAGAACTGATCCTCGGATCCCCTGGCGATCTGCCTCCACAGGAACTTCCTCTCGCTCTCGGCCGTGATGATGGCGAGCTCGGCAAAGTTCTTTTTGCAGAATGCCCGCGCCGCCTCCATAGGCTGCTGATCCATGTTGATGAAGTATTGCGAATCGTTGTAGAGAAGCCAACCGTCCTCGGTGGTGTTGGCCGCTGGCAAAAATAGTTGAATTAGATTTCAACGTTTTAATCCGGTAGTTACAATTGATGACGATGGACGTCAATGGTAAGGATTGAGTGAACGACTTACTTGGCATGACGAAAACTGGTTCGGGTTTTGGAGTAGCTCCTGCAAGTATCATGAGATATCAAAATATTCATGTTTTAACAATTGTTTTTATTACTTTTTAATACGTGTTACCTTTCTGTATCTGGCAGATCCAGTCATTGTAGCTCTCGCAGTGTCGATCGTTCCAGTGTCGTCCGTAGTAGGTATGAACTTCGGTGCAGTGTTCGACGTCGTTGTAGTTGTTGGGCTCGCCGTAGCCCCAGTTCTCATAGCCGTACTGTCACAGTTATTACAAATTAGGGGCGTGACGATATATTGAAAAGGTGATATATCGCGATACCAGTGTTTTCAGATTCTGATTACTTTCTTAATAATATATGTAGAATGAAGACCAATGAAGTCATGTACGGAGAGCATTTTGAATAGAAAATGTGAGAAAGGTTCCCATTTCTCACTACAGGTTCATTTCCATGGTAACCGCTCACCGTTACTTCCTGTTTTGATCTCGAGCCACACACGCTGTTTTGGGACTGAGAAAGCCATAACGAACGCGGGGTGCACATTAGAGCCGAGTGCACCCACCTGTTAAGATGTGGGATGGAATGTTGATCTGTGTGCGGTTAGGCTTAGGGTTTGAACGTAGGAATGAACGTGAGTATTTTTCTTTCGTTCTGGAGGGTTCCAGCGATAGGTTGAAGCTGCCACATGCGCGGTCGTTTGCGATGATCATTTTAAAAAGGTGTCACTCTTTAAAAATTAAGGAACAAAAACATTGCTACCAAAATCCTCCATTAGAAAAGTGTCTAAATTAGCGCACTGGCTGCCATTGACAGTGCTAGACATCCAATTCATTTTGACTGGACTGGACGTCCGCTGCCATCAATGGCACTGAAACCAGAGCAGTGTCTTTTGTGGGTATTCACAGGTCACTTTCTTTACAGTTGATTTTGAATCACTTCCTATTCATTTGGGGACATTCTCGAGTCACTTCCTTTTCAGTAACCCAAAATCAACAGGAAGTTACTTGTAAATACCCCCAAATTTTTCAAATTATTATAAAATTATTTTATATAGTACTACACTATAATATTAATGCTAGGTGTTTTTTCAAGAATTGTTTTGAATCATGTTGGAAAGGCGAAGTCAGTGTTCTGAATCGGTTTACATTCCATTCTTTTGCACTAGTTAATTCTATCAGCATTTGAACTCAATTGTTTATTTGTGATTTATTATTATTATTTACGTGTTTATTTGTACTTTAATAAATAATTTTAGGGTTACAAAATGGTTTTGTGAATTGATAAGCGTCAACAAAAATGTCATCGCTAAATTAGTAAAAAAAAAAAAAAATTAAATTTTTTTTCAAATTATTAGATTAGTCGACTAATCGTAAAAATAGTCGGCTGACTAATCGGGAGAAAATTAGTCCTTTGGGACAGCCCTAGTGACATCATCGTTATCGTGAGCTTTGTTTCTCAAATCATATCGTATCGTGAACTACCTGAGGATCCCAACCCGACACTGTCATAAAATAAATAAAACAGCTTCTCTATCAACAGGCTTTACACGTTGTCTGGGGAAACTGATCAGCGTTAAAAACAAAAGGGATACTCACAGGCGATCCATCCGTCCAGACGAAACCCTCATTGGTGCCAAGCAAGCTGAGTCCGATCCATGCGGCGTCTGATGAATGAAACCTTAAGAGCAGCACAACTCCTTACGATAACTTAATTTAGCCAGCGTTTTAGTATGTGCGTACATTAACGTACTGCGCATTTCTGAGGTCCTGAGCGTCATGGACGCTCATCAGGTCTCCGCCAATGGCCCGGCAGAAATCCCGCGCTTCAGGCCAAGTTTTCTTCAGATCCTTGCTTTTCGTGTACACCTAAAAACATCAATGAAGTTGAAAAATTCATCAATTATTTACCTTGACATTTCGTACCTTGAAGCAGACATTCCTGCTAGCCACTGGTGTCCAACCGGGGTCGCAGTTGAGAGCAGGAGTAGTGGGCGGTGCGACGGTCATGTGGACGCCCTCGGCGACTTTTTTGCAGATGTATTTTTCCTTGCTGCCGCAGTTCACAACATCCCACAGTCCGGCTGACACCCCTGTCGCCAAGGCGACGCAGCCCGTTTGGCGGTCTGCGGTTCAGAACCATAAACTGATCAATAACTAACCTATAACAGGAGGTCCCCGGGTTACGAACGTGTTCCGTTCCTACGCTGGCAACGTAACCTGAATTTTGGTCGGAATTATCCCTTGAAAAAAACAACTATCCAAAAAGTATTCTATTTTGTTTAATGATGGAGGATACATTGCCCTCTGGTGGACTCCCGCATTGGCTTTTAATACCGAGTAGGAGACTCGTCTGACATGGATATAGGATAGCTGCCCTGTCGTTTGGCCCACATAAGACTGTAAGTTATTTCAGCTAATATTTGTGTGTGCATGCATTTGTAATTAAGTTTAGTGCTACAGTTTGTGGAGTTTAGTGTGAGCGATTTGCTATGAAAACTGTAAATACTTGCCTGGTACACCAGACTCACCGCTGTTCCAGCTATTGAGTCTGGCCACCGTTCAGCGGATACAATTTCCAGGGCGGAGCAAGCCACAGCAAACAGACAGCGGAGTGGACCAATCAGCGACGGGCAGACGTGACGTTAGTAAAACGACGAGGGCAGGACGAAGGACTTGCGCGCGAAAGGAAACATACGAGGAGAGCGGAGTTTATTCAACATGGCTAGCGCGAGATAGACTGTTGTCAATGACTCGTGTCGATGTGTTTTTGGTAATTTAAAACTGATTTTACCGTGGATTGGAACATATTCTTGGCTCCCCTGTTCACCATCTGTGTTGTTGTGGAGACGACTTCCGACGCGCAAGAGTGACGTTGCTCGTTAAGAACACGTCACACGCAAATAAACGAATCTGATTTGTCGATTGATTTTGTACCTGCTCGAGAGGCCGTTAATGGGCTGGGTCCCAGACTTTTCTCTCAGTGTTTAAAAAATACAGGGAGAACAGTATGGCCGTGCCAGGCAAGTAAATACGTTAGGGTGACCATGTTTTAATTTCCAAAAAAGAGGACACTCAGCCCGGCCTCAAGATACTTGAATTTTACTCGATGTTCACTCAAAGATGCCTATATCATTTTAATATTATTTAAAGTGTGCCCCCTCACTCTGGATGGAAAAATGCAGTTTGAAAATAAATAAATAAATAATGTATATAGAATGCAGACCCATGGAAATGTAGTCCAGTCAATACACATACACGCAGTAGGCTATGTGCCAACTAAACATTTTTATAAATTACTATCACGACAATTGTCCTTGACGAATTGTTATTCCCATTCAATTGATATTCTCATTCAATGTTCTAGATTGCACACAAACAATAACCGAAATAAACTGACAAACTATTCAACCAGCATGTTTCCAAACGTAGCAGTTCAAAACTACATTTCCCATAATGCCTAGCGTGGTTTAGCTTACTCATAGCTAGCTAAGGCAAAAATCAAACTTAGCTATAAAAGTTTACAATCGTCGGCAGCGCAACGATGCGACATCAAACGGAATTTTACAGTCAAAGTTCCGACAGAAGTCAACAGTTGCCATTATATACGTATTTATCGTAAAAAACTTCAGCCGTTGTGGCCAAATCGTCAACCCAGTAGATGGCGGTAATGCCTCATGATAGGGGTAAACTGCTAACAAAAACAAGAAGAACTACTCCTTCCCTCCCTACTACTAGGAGCCATGTCATCGCAGGCAGGCGCTGCCACCCAGCGGCCGGAGGGATTCTGTTCAAATTGGTCCCGTGAAAAATCATAAAAACCGGACATTTTTATGAATTTATAAAACCCGCCCAGACGACGAGGATACTACATGAAAGTAGGACTTGTCCGGGCAAAAGAGGACGTTTGGTCACCCTAAAATACGTTAGCATTTGTAGCATTTAAGCTAACAGACTTTTGCTAGGCAAATTAGGCTAATATAATCCACTAAATTTACATTTTGATCAGACAAGATGCATGTTTGAACACCTATTGTTTTGTATCAGGTGTTTTATTGTTAAAATGTGTGTCGTTTTGAATATAGGCATACATATATGTGTTACAGCTTTACAAATTGTCAAAAGTGAAGGAAGGAAAAAGATTCAAAAACCCAAGATTGCCTTGTTTGCTGTCCGTCAAGCTGACCAACTTCACTTTTTGTGAGGGCAGAACACATCAAGTTAATAAGGTTAAAAATAAGATACTGTGTGGTACAATAAGGCACTGTTTACGCAGCTTAAAAAAAAAAAAAAATGAGTGGAGACAATGGCAGACGAGACTCCAGAGTTGTAAAGTCGAAATCGCGTAAGTCGAGCCCGTCGTAACACGGGGACTACCTGTATTATAATGTATTTTTTGTTGTTGTTTGTTCTACTCCTCTCCTGTCTGCCTTCTTCCTTTCTGTCCCCCCATATCCCCTTCCTGTTCACTACTCTCTCCTAATAAATAAAACATAATAAACAACTACAATGGGAATAGATCAAACTTCCATGTGATATATTAAAACACTCAAATTCCTATTCTCCATGTGAAAGCAGCTGAACAGGACAGGTAAAAAAAAAATCATGATAATAAATAAAAATAACCCATTGCTAAATTACCGTATTGGCCCGAATATAGGACGGTCCTGATTATAAGACCGCCTCTTTTTCAAGACTCAAGTTTGAAAAAAAAAAAAAAAAAGACTTTTTGAACTCCAAATTAATTTTTATACAGAAAATATTTACAGTACATCTGAAACAAATGATTATAACAATATATTTGAGAGAGAAAGCATGTTATTTTGCCTCATTCAAATCTTAATATCTGAACATTTAAATATGTAAACTAAAGTGCAATTACATTCGTAAATGAATGGCTTCTGGTTTTTGAAGTGTAAATAAACCAATCTATTGTGATAAAACAACAAAATTGCAATAACTGCATTAACCATCAAAGTGAGGTCTAACTGTAACTGCAGTCTTGAAACAAATCTGAATAAGGAAAAACATTGCAATAAAATAATACAAACTGGTTAAACTTGAGAGTAGCTGAGCTCAATCATGACAGAACATTACTCCTCAGCTTCAGGATTCGCTTCAATGATATCTGGCGCCATCTAGCCTCGTGAATGTGTATATTGTCTAGACCCCGAATATAAGACGACTCCCACTTTTTCAGTCTTATTTCATTGCAAAAAACACTGTCTTATATTCGGGCCAATACGGTAATTGACAATTTTTTTCATAGTTGATTAATTGTTTGGAGAAATTTTTGTCCTAAAAAACTGTCCAAATCCTCTTTTTGGAGCCACTTAAAGCGACACTTGGTATCTTTTTAGTTTTGGTCAATTTTAGCGATGCCGGTGGACAAACGCGGTAGTGTTTTGCCTTAAGGAAGACTGCGTTTCCCGTGAGTACCAGCACAGTGTCGTAAAATCATCAATCAATCCAAAATCAATCTCGCGGTCACCTGCAGAGGGATTAAACAACATTTTTGTTTCCAGCGGCTATGTGAAGGACGAATAGTAATAAGGTAATGAATCCAGTCGTGGCAAAACAAAAGTATATGACGGTTAGCAACCGTGTGGCTTAGTGTGGCTAAACCCTGCTGTCTAAACTTTAATTCTACGGTGTGTTGATGACCAATAAACATCTGTGAAAGGAACTGGAGTCTCATATACCATCAACAGGCACGTGTACACGCACAAATGTATGCACACTCCTACGCATGCGACAATAAAACACAGCCGTGAAAATTACCGCCCTCATTTTTATTTACCGTACTATAAATGGACTCATTGCATATCGTGATAGGCTTAGCAACTTCAATAAAACACGTCTTTAGTTAGTTAGATGGACTTACGATCTGCCAGCTTGTTGTCTCCTGCAGTCTTCCAAAATTACAACTGGGTGACGGCGCTTTAGGTGTTCATTCACAGCCCAGGTGCAGCCTGGTATGCAAGCTTGGCATTGAAGAGACAGGACACAATGGTGTACCCTCCTTTGTTTTGTTGAAATAAGTCAATGTTTTGGCCACTCTGGTGCGCTTTATTCGCTTTGTGCCGCTTTCACCGCTTGCTTACCGAGCGTCCGACATTCTCAACTTTCCACGCATATATTTTTTTAACCCTTCATTCAGTGTCGACGGGATGTTGTGCTCGTCGAGATGACGTCAACGCATTTACGTCATCGATGACATCGACTACCTCAACTAGTCAGGACAGCTCTAAAGGTGTCATTCAGCTAGTTGTCAGTCGACATATTATCACAAACTTTATGAAAATATTTTATAAAGGTTGAAAAGTTACCTAGTGTTGCTTCAATAATGAATATTCACTTATGCATTTATTTTATTAAAATACTGATTTTATGCATTTTTTAAAATTAAATTACAAAAGCAATGATGGAAAAAAAAGATTAAACATTCTTATTTCTATTTAACACTTTAAAAAATCAGTAAACATCAGGGAAAAAAATACTAGGGCTGTCAAAATTATCGCGTTAACGGGCGGTAATTAATTTTTTTCATTAATCACGTTAAAATATTTGACGCAATTAACACACATGCCCCGCTCAGATTAAAATGACAGCAGTGTAATGTCCGCTTGTTACTTCTTTTTTGTTGTTTGGCGCCCTCTGCTGGCGCTTGGGTCCAAATGATTTTATGGGTTTGAGGAGTGAGCATGGGGAAATGACATCAACAATGGCGAGCTACTAGTTTATTTTTTGATTGAAAATTTTACAAATTTTAATAAAACGAAAACATTAAGAGGGGTTTTAATATAAAATTTCTATAACTTGTACTAGAGCAGGGCGGTAAACCGAAAATTTACCGTTACCGAAATTCTTCACGATGACCGACGTAATTTTGACCATGTCGGTAAATTCGGTAATTTAATAAAAGAATAAAATATAGTCTTTTCATCCCGCTTTGACTCTGTTGTTCGGCTATGTTCATTCCCCTTTAAGAAAGCAGAAAGTGTGCTTACGTTTGGAGTCACATGGTTTTCAGGAAGCCAATCAAACAGAATCCCGGTAGGCTAACGCTAGCTGCTAACGCTAGCGGCTAACGCTACAAGTAAACGGGATGAAGTCGGGCTTAAGTTATCTTCGCCAAACTTTCACCCGACATTAACTCTTGACAGTTTCCAGATAGGGATGGAAAAACCGAGGCTTTCTGAAACAATGAACCACTTTTTAAAAAATTGCCCTAAATTGAATCACTGTTTGACACACTGCAAGAGCCCCATCTACTGGATAAACAGTGCACGTTTCTTTTTAAAAGTAAAGTTGACAAATTGCCTCAGCATTACATACAGTATCTTCAATAGAATTAAGTGGATGTCGTCTATTTCAACCAGGAGATCGTGTCGTCATTAAGTGTGATTTACACAATCAAAGTTGACCTCTTTAAGCCTGTGTCATTGCTTTTGTCTGTGAAGATGTGTTCAAAGCAGTATTTGTAATACACGACAGTGCTAGTCTTGTAAGTGGCTCGTCCTAGATGACGGGGAGTAACTATGTATTGTTTATTTTTTGTAAAAATTACAGTACAGTAAGCACAGTGCTTGGGAACAGGAATATTATTTATTGAATAATGTAAGGATTTCCAAAATCATAAGATGTAAATAATTGAGCCGAATAAAAGAAAGGAAAGGTTTGTGAAACATTTTATTTTTTGATTAAGTATAATTTCTGGGGGGCGGGTGGATGTGTCGTATTTGTATCTATTCTAAATATCTAAACGTATGCCACTATCTAGTGTATAACAATGCGGAATGAATTTAATGAAATTCAAGTGATGATATTTTTCAAGTCATACAAGCTGTTATAAATGTTCACACAAGAATTCTTACCGTTTTCCAAGATTTTTTTTTAATACTTAATGTTTAGACTGCATGTGCAATTGTTAAATTGAAAGCTGGTAAATAAATTTAACGAGAAACTGTTAATTTGTATTCCATGCATTGATTCAAATTTTCAAATTATATAACAGTTTGCTTGGGCGAATTTATCGTCATTTATCGTTATCGAGATAAATCTGCTCAATTTATCGTGATACGTACTTAAGGCCATATCGCCCAGCCCTAACTTGTACTAACATTTATATTTTAAGAACTACATGTTTTTCTATCCATGGATCGCTTTAAGAGAATGTTAATAATGTTAATGCCATCTTGTTGATTTATTGTTAAAATAAACAAATACAGTACTTATGTACCGTATGTTGAATGTGTATATCCGTCTTGTGTCTTATCTTTTCATTCCAACAATAATTTACAGAAAAATATGGGATATTTTATAGATGGTTTGAATTGCGATTAATTAATTTTTAAGCTGTATTACTCGATTGAAAATTTTAATCGTTTGACAGCCCTAAAAAATACATTCACTTTTTAAATAAAAACAGTAAATAATTCAATGAGGTACCTGGCATGCCTATGTTGAAATGAGTGAAGGACACCTTCCTGCCGCTGGTCCAAGTGAATGAGTGCGTGTCTTCTTTTTTAAAGAATCCCATCCAGAAGTACTTTTCAGGCCTGAGGCCCACTAAACTGGTCAGAAAGGCGTTTTCGTACCTAGATAAAGAAGTAAAATCAGTAAACTGCCAAACGCAAGAAACCGCTAGCAAGTAATACCTGTCGGCTATGTCTATGAGATTTCCTCCATCTTGTGAGCACGCCTGCTTCGCTTCATCAAATGTTTTCTTCTCAGCTCCGATGGTGTAACAATACGAGCTGTACCTGAAGGAACCCTGATAAACAACAGTGTGATGATGATTTATTTTTGACGAGAGATTCACGTTTTCGTTAGGTAGCTTACACGCTTGCATCCCTCGTTGCTTTCTTGGTGACTTCCTTCTGCCGCTTTTGAAGAGGCTTTCTTCTTACAAATATAGCCGTACTCCTTCTCGCACATGTTGTCAGCCCACCTACCGTCCTGAAAAGATTTCAATTTCAGTTCCAAACTAGGCTTCTTCCCTAGTTTTGTTTACCTACCTTTCCTCTGATGAGTACGCAGTCCTCCTGAAGGTTGGTGGCGTGGGTGGGCTCGTCCGTCATCCACTGGGTGAAGGTGACCTGAGAGCGGTCGGACCACTCAAACAACATTTGGTTCCTCTGGTCGTTAAAGCCGATCCACAAGGCATCGGTCGACTCTGAAAAGCAACGTTTCTCCATTTTGGAAGAGTTTTAAACACCTCTGAATCGATGAGTTTCTTACGATATCCGGATTGAGCGATGATGAAGCTCTGCTCCTCGATGTTGTGAATGCTGACCAGGTCGGCTTCGTCTCTGCGGCAGGAAGTTAAAGCGTCCTTCCACATTTTTTTGCTCCTCTCAAGGAAGTAACAGTTGCCGCCGTAAGGGACCCAATTGTTGGGGCAGAAACTTGGCTGGTTAACTGCAACCAATGGATTACACTAATACAGTGGTTGTTTGACAAAACCTGAAGTATCCCAAAAACATGGAAACCCAAGGATTTGGTAGTCTAAAATGGTGGCTTAAACCACAATGGAAGACTTTCTGTGTCTTTTCTAACATGAGTTCTAGAGACTTTTTTGTGTGTCTATCCATTATAGAGATGCCTACCAAATTTCCTACTGCTCAGTAAAATTGGCTTTGGGGGCTGATCTTTTTTTTTAAAAAAAAGGCTAGTTCTACTAAGACTTCCGAAAGTCCAAAACAGCCTCTTTGAACGCAAAATATATCTTTCTATTTCATTTTCGATATGGGTTCTTGAGACTTTTTTGCGTAGCTACTGATGATCGACAAGTCTACCAAATTTCATGTTGCTCAGTAAAACTGGCTTTGGGGGCTGTATTTTCCAAAAAGAGTGGCAATACCAATACATGGTAACCAGGGGTGAAAGTGGCTAGAATTTCTTGCCGGAACTCCCCGACGTGGAGGTCGCCACGGAGCCAGAATTTTTAAATTTATTGATTTATTCTTTTTTTTTTTTTGGGGGGGGGGGGGGGGGGGGGGTCAAACCTCTTAATCTACTGAAATGCAAAGAAAACCTTTTTAGGACAGTTATTTTTATAACACATACAAAAACTGATTTTTGTTCAAAATTTTATTTTTTCAATGATTTGCAAAATAAAAGTTAACAAAAACAGCAATAACCCCAACCTCCATTCCCTAATTTTTATTTTTCCTCATTTCCTCACATACTATATGCCAAATCTCAATTTTAACTACTTAAGAACATAGGATATATATTAAAATTGAAGTTAATGTAAACATTTCCTTTTTTATAATAAAGATATAAGTAACATACATTCAGAAAAATAAGTACAAATGACTTCTATTATGCAGAGTGAAATGGAATATATTTTGAAGATCGCGCAAACATTGACTTTTTTTTAAATCATAAGGAAATGAATAAGAAGCCTGACATAAATGAACAAATATAAGTCCAAAGTTCACATTAACAGCTAAGATGTTCTGAACCTCCCCATCAGAGTGAATAAAACTAAATATGATAAATAAGCCTCCTCAACTCTTTTGTTGCTCTTAAAGATTTGATCCATTTTATGTTGCATTGCCCTTTTTTTGTCGCATCAATTCAACAAGCTTATTTTTAAAAAAATTTTTTTTTTTTGCTGTTTCAGAAAACATGCACATTTGAACCAATCAGAGCTAACCATTTATGCTGATCACATGTCAGTATGTCAGCCAATTGAACGGATAAATGAGTCCAGGTGTTTTGCTTTGCTGCATGCATTCGCACATTGACGTGACTTATCATCGTCAGACTCGGATAACTGTAGAAAACTGGCTTTGGGGCTGAATTTTTAAAAAAATAAAAAGTTGGCTCTACTATGACTGGCGAAACCCCAAAATGGCCTCCATTAACCCAAAATGACAGACTTCCTATGTCTTTTTCAGCATGGGTTCTTGATACGTACTTTTCGTGCTGTTACTGATGATAGACATGCTTACCAAATTTCATATTGTTCAGTAAAACTGGCTTCTGGGGCTGAACTGGTTAAAAAGGCTAGCTCTACTATGACTGGTGAAACTCCAAAGTGGCCTCTTTGAACCCAAAATGATAGATTTCCAATGTCTTTTTCGGCATGGGTGCTTGAGACTTTTTTGTGTGGTTAATGATGATAGACAAGTCTATCAAATTTCATGTTGCTCAGTAAAACTAGCTTCAGGGGCTAAATTTTCCAAAAGTGGCAATACCAATACTTGGTAACTCAGAAATGGCTGCTTCAAACCAAAATGACAGCCTGCCCTTGTTTTTTTTTTTTTTTTTTTAGCATGGGTTTTTAAATACTTTTTTGTGTGTCTACTCATGATAGACAAATCTGCCAGATTTTATGTTTATCTGTGAAATTGGCTTTGAGAGCTGATTTTTTTTTGGGTGGGGGAAGAACACCAAAATCATCCTACTGCAGACTTCCCATGTGTTTTCGGGACTCTTACTAGGCAGCATAGGTAGACTGGTGGAGTTCCCTTTGCGACAAATGTATCCAAGCTTCTTGTTGCAGTTGCTGGTCTCCCATTTAGCAGCCTTGCCCGCATTCAAGGTGGCGCAGTTCATTCCAGGATCTGATGAAGGATGACCTGTTAAGAAGAAGAAGACTTCTGACAAATCTGCTTACAAATATAGAATGACTCACCTCGACTGACCTGGCGCCCAGTTTAAATATCTGAAAGGGTTTCCATTGCTCCACTGCCATCCTGCATCATAGTCCAAACTATTGAGTCCAATCCACAGGGCGCTTCCCAACTCGCTGGTCAGTCCTGCATAGGGTCAACTAATCTGTTAACGTATGGTCAATAGCAGAGTTTATTGTCTGTTTGCGAATTACCCGAAATGTAGGACTGCTCGTGGAGCTCCACGATGCTGAGGAGATCCGCGCCCTGCTGTCTGCAGCTCTTCAGGGCTTGGTGCCAGGACAGCACAGACTGGACGTTGCGTTGGTACTGAACCTCCGTTACCGGATCCGTGTCCCAGCCCGACGTCACTGCCAATGAATGGAGAATGTTCGTATATGAAGGAACAGTCTTTTTGTGCAAACTAAGATGTGGTCAAGGCTTAGAGATGCTTAATCTCTGCTTTTTGAAGATTTTTTTGGGTTTAAAAAAACTTTTATACCCCAACAAATTAAGTACAGTGGGACAAATAAGTATTTAGTCAACCACCAATTGTGCAAGTTCTCCTACTTGAAAAGATTAGTGAGGCCTGTAAGTGTCAACATGGGTAAACCTCAACCATGA